>NW_024367373.1:0-973 GCF_014805655.1 Passer montanus
GGTGTCACAGCGGTGTCACCTGTGTCCCTTGAGTCCCACAAGCCCCCCACACCTGTGGGACCCCCAGAGGACCCCCCGAAGCCCCCCGGGACCCCCCGAAGTGCCCTCACTTGCAGATGACGGGGTCGTAGAGCAGCGAGTACCAGCGCTCCTGGATCTCGCGCAGCGTGAAGCGGCAGCTGAACTTCACCCCCAGGTGCACCGAGGTCAGGTCGTTGGTCTGGGGGGGAACCCCAAAAAAAGCAGGTGAGGGGGTGAGGGGAGGGGTCCTGGGGTCACCCCAAAATCCTGCAGGTGAGCAGAGACCCCCAAAACCCCCCCAAAGGTGTCTCAGCTGCACCACAAGAAGCCATTGAACACCAAGTGACCGTTCTGGGGTTCCCCCCAAAATCCCCCAAATCCCCCAACTGAGGGGGTTCCCCCAATTAAGGACGGGACCCCCAGGTGGGTGGGGGTCCCCAAAGCCCCTCGAAGTGAGGAGAGACCCCCCAAAACCCCCCCAAAGCCCCCCAGGTGAGTCTCAGCTGCACCACAAGAAGCCATCGGGTCCCAAGTGACCGTTCTGGGGTTCCTCCCAAAACCCCAGAAAATCCCCCAATTAAGGGGGGATCCCCCAGTTGTGTGGGGGTCTCCCAGGTGGGTGGGGGTCCCCCAAGTTCATCCAGGTGAGGAGAGACCCCCCAAAACCCCCCAAACCCCCCCAGGTGTGCCTGACCTGCACCACAAGAAGCCGTTGAGCCCCAAGTGACCGTTCTGGGGTTTCCCCCCCAAATCCCCCAATCGAGGGGGGGTCCCCCAGGTGGGTGGGGGTCCCCGCAGCCCCCCGGCAGGCTGACCTGCAGCACGGCGTTGATGAGCAGCAGGTCATCAGCGGGTTTCCACCTGCCCAGGTCGCGGGGGGCGGGGCTGCCTTTGCCCTTCTTGAGCCGCTTGGGCAGCGCCGGGGGGGGGCCGGGCCCGGGGGGCGCCGGGG
>NW_024367373.1:4614-5404 GCF_014805655.1 Passer montanus
GGGGGGGCTCTGGGGGGATCCTGGGAGGTTTTGGGGGGTCTGGGGGTGTCAGGAGGTGTCACTGGGTGTCCCCAGGGGTGTCGCCAGGGATGTCCCCAGGGGTGCCCCCAGATGCCCCCAGATGTCCCTGGGGGTGTCCCCAGGTGTCCCCAGGGGTGTCCCCAGATGAGCCCAGGTGTCCCCAGATGCCCCCCGATGTCCCCAGATGTCCCCGGGGTGTCCCCAGGGATGTCCCCAGGGGTGTCCCCAGATGCCCCCAGATGCCCCCCGATGTCCCCAGATGTCCCCAGGGGTGTCCCCAGGGGTGTCCCCCGATGTCCCCAGATGTCCCCAGATGTCCCCAGGGATGTCCCCCGGGGTGTCCCCAGATGCCCCCAGATGTCCCTGGGGTGTCCCCAGGGGTGCCCCCCGATGTCCCCAGGGGTGTCCCCCGATGTCCCCAGATGTCCCCACCTGTGCCACCGCGTCCTTGATGACCACGTTGCCCCCGGGGGAGGCGACCGAGACCTCGGCGCGCACGACCAGCTCCAGGTTCTCCACGTCCAGGAACTCCTGGCAGGGGGGTGGGCATTGGGGGGGGTCCAGGCCGGGCCGAGCCCCCTCCCCCCGCGGGGGTCGCTGCCCACCTCCAGGAAGGTCCCGTTCCAGAGGCGGCCCCGCGCCCGCAGCTCCGAGCGCCCCAGCGACGGCAGCGCGCACCGGAACGGGCGGCAGCGCGCCGTGCCCCGGGCACAGTCCTGGGGGACAGCGGGGACAGCGTGGGGACAGGGCGGGACAGGGGGGGGACAGG
>NW_024367373.1:5418-18395 GCF_014805655.1 Passer montanus
CCAACCCCGGCTTCATGCTCCAGCTCGACTTCTACGAGGGCATCCTGAGCGCCAGCAGGGGGGGGACAGGGTGGGGACAGGGTGGGGACACCCTGGGGACACCCTGGGGATGGGGAGACAGCATGGGGACAGCGTGGGGATGTGGGGACAGTGTGGGGACACCCCAGGGATGGCGGGGGGACACCCCAGGAGTGGGGGTCTCTCTTTCTGGGGGATGGAGGGGACATCCCGGGCATGGGGACACCAGGGATGGGGACACGGAGGGAATGGGGACACCAGGAATGGGGACACCCAGGGCATGGGGGGACAGCGTGGGGACAGTGTGAGGCCAAGGTGGGGACAGTGTGGGGACACCCCGCGAATGGGGACACTGGGAATGGGGACACCCCAAAATGGGGCCCTGGCAGAGCAGGGACACCCCAGCACCGGGGGGATCCCGGGAACGGGGGCACCCCGAAGGAGGAGGACCCCAAAGCCCGGGTGCCCCCATGAGCACGGCCCCCCAAACCCCAAGCCCAACCCCCCACTCACCAGGGTCACGTTCCTCCTCCTCCTCCCCGCGGGCACCCAGTGGGGGTCTCTCTTTCTGGGGGATGGAGGGGAAATCCCGGGTATGGGGACACCAGGGATGGGGACACGGAGGGCATGGGGGGACAGCGTGGGGACAGTGTGGGGACACCCCGCAAATGGGGACACTGGGAATGGGGACACCCCAAAATGGGGCCCTGGCAGAGCAGGGACACCCCAGCACCGGGGGGATCCCGGGAACGGGGGCACCCCGAAGGAGGAGGACCCCAAAGCCCGGGTGCCCCCATGAGCACGGCCCCCCAAACCCCAAACCCAACCCCCCACTCACCAGGGTCACGTTCCTCCTCCTCCTCCCCGCGGGCACCCACCACGAGCGGGCCGGGGGCTCCTCGGGGGGCTCCCCCTGGCCCGGCAAACCAGCCCCTGTGTGGAGACATGACCCCAAAAACAGCCCCAAAGCCAGAAACAGCCCCCACCCCAAACCCAGCCCCAACCCCAAAAACAGCCCCAAACCCAGAAACAGCCCCCACCCCAAAACAACCCTGTCAGGAACCTTGACCCCATTTTGGTTTTGGGTTCCCGAGGAGGGGTCTCTGTTTTTGGGGATCTCATTTTGGGGGTGTTTCTGTTTTTTGGGGTCTCTGTTTTTTGGGGTTTCTGTTTTTGGGGTCTGTTTTGGGGGGTGTCTCTGTTTTTGGGGTCTCTGTTTTTTGGGGTGTCTCTGTCTTAGGGTCTCTGTTTTGGGGATCTCATTTTGGGGTGTCTCTTTTTTTAGGGTCTCTGTTTTAGGGTCTCTGTTTTCGGGTTTCTGTTTTGGGGTCGCTATTTTAGGGTCTCTGTTTTGGGGTCTCTGTTTTTGGGGTCCTTTTGGGGATCTCTATTTTGGGGGTGTGTCTGTTTTGCGGGGTGGGGAGGGGTCTCGTTTCGGGGGGTCTCTCACCGTGACCTCGAAGCGGACGGCGCTGCCCACCTGGCTCTCCCTCTTCACCGCGCTCTCCCCCACCACCTGCCCCCCAAAAAACAGCCGGGGGGGCACGGCCACGCTGCGGGGACAGCCCTGCCGTGAGGGGGGGTCCCGACCCCAAAGCCGCCCCCCGGGCACCCCAAAGCCCCCTCCCCACTCACCCGCTCACGGCCAGGGGCAGCTCGATGACCACGCGGGCGCGGGCGACCACCGGCCGCAGCCCCGGCTGCTCGCTGGTCCTGGGGGTGAAACCCCGAAAGAGAAACCCCAAGGGGGTGCGGTGAGCCCCAAAGGCAGCCCCCCGACCCTAAATGCTGGGGGGCCGGACTGTAAAACTGCCGGGGTTTTGTCCCCAAATCCTGGGAGTCTGACCCCAAATCCCCTGGGATTCCAGCACCCAAACCCTGGGGGCTCTGACCCCCAAACCCGGGGGTCTCCATCCCCAAACCCCTCGGGGCTCTGGCCCCAAATCCTGGGGGCTCCAAACCCCAAATTCCCCATAGCTCTTACCCGGGGGTCTCTATCCCAAAATCCCGGGTGTCCCATCCCCACTCCCGGGTGTCCCATCCCCACCCCGGGTGTCCCATCCCCACCCCGGGGGTCCCATCCCCACTCCTGTTTTAGGGTCTCTGTTTTGGGGTTTCTGTTTTGGGGTCGCTATTTTAGGGTCTCTGTTTTGGGGTCTCTGTTTTTGGGGTCCTTTTGGGGATCTCTATTTTGGGGGTGTGTCTGTTTTGGCGGATCTCTGTTTGGGGTGTGTCTGTTTTGCGGGGTGTGTCTCTCTTTTGGGGAGGGGTCTCGTTTCGGGGGGTCTCTCACCGTGACCTCGAAGCGGACGGCGCTGCCCACCTGGCTCTCCCTCTTCACCGCGCTCTCCCCCACCACCTGCCCCCCAAAAAACAGCCGGGGGGGCACGGCCACGCTGCGGGGACAGCCCTGCCGTGAGGGGGGGTCCCGACCCCAAAGCCGCCCCCCGGGCACCCCAAAGCCCCCTCCCCACTCACCCGCTCACGGCCAGGGGCAGCTCGATGACCACGCGGGCGCGGGCGACCACCGGCCGCAGCCCCGGCTGCTCGCTGGTCCTGGGGGTGAAACCCCGAAAGAGAAACCCCAAGGGGGTGCGGTGAGCCCCAAAGGCAGCCCCCCGACCCTAAATGCTGGGGGGCCGGACTGTAAAACTGCCGGGGTTTTGTCCCCAAATCCTGGGAGTCTGACCCCAAATCCCCTGGGATTCCAGACCCCAAATCCTGGGAATCTGACCCCAAATCCCCTGGGATTCCAGACCCCAAATCCCCTGGGATTCCAGCCCCCAAATCCCCTGGGAGTCTGACCCCAAATCCCCTGGGATTCCAGCCCCCAAATCCTGGGAATCTGACCCCAAATCCCCTGGGATTCCAGCCCCCAAATCCCGGGGGCTCTGGACCCCAAAGTCTGGGGGGTCTGACCCCCAAATTCCCCAGAGATTTACCCCAAATCCTGGGGTTCTGACCCCAAATCCCCTGGGATTCCAGCACCCAAACCCTGGGGGCTCTGACCCCCAAACCCGGGGGTCTCCATCCCCAAACCCCTCGGGGCTCTGGCCCCAAATCCTGGGGGCTCCAAACCCCAAATTCCCCATAGCTCTTACCCGGGGGTCTCTATCCCCAAATCCCGGGGGTCCCATCCCCACTCCCGGGGGTCTCCATCCCCAATCCCGGGGGTCCCATCCCCACTCCCGGGGGTCTCCATCCCCAATCCCGGGGGTCTCCATCCCCACTCCCGGGGGTCTCCATCCCCAATCCCGGGGGTCTCCATCCCCACTCCCAAAATCCCGGGTGTCCCATCCCCACTCCCGGGTGTCCCATCCCCACCCCGGGTGTCCCATCCCCACTCCCGGGGGTCTCCATCCTCACCCCGGGTGTCCCATCCCCACTCCCGGGGGTCTCCATCCCCAATCCCGGGGGTCCCATCCCCACTCCCGGGGGTCTCCATCCCCAATCCCGGGGGTCTCCATCCCCACTCCCGGGGGTCTCCATCCCCAATCCCGGGTGTCCCATCCCCACCCCGGGGGTCCCATCCCCACTCCCGGGGGTCCCATCCCCACTCCCGGGGGTCTTCATCCCCACTCCCGGGGGTCCCAGCCCCACTCCCGGGGGTCCCAGCCCCCCGGCCGGCTCACGTGGACAGCTCCAGCTGCACCTCCAGCTCCGTGGTGTGGATGGAGATGCCCGAGGTGCTGAGGATGAGGAAGAGCCGCACCTGGGGGAGGGGCAGGTGGGCGCTGAGGGGCAAAACTCCCCTTTTCCCCCCAAACACCCACCTGGGATGGTGGGGGGCTCGGTGAGGCCGCAGGCGCGCAGGCGCAGAGTGACCACAGAGTGACCACAGAGTGACCCCAGCCCAGACCCCCAGGGTGACCCCAGAGTGACCCCAGAGTGATCCCAGTGACCCCAGAGTGACCCCAACCCAGACCCCTGAGTGTCCCCTGTCCCCTGTGTCCCTGTCCCTGTCCCCGTGTCCCTGTCCCTGTCCCTGTCCCTGTGTCCCTGTCCCTCTGTCCGTGTCCCTGTCCCCCATCCCCTGTCCCTCTGTCCCTGTCCCCGTGTCCCTGTCCCTGTCCCTGTCCCTGTGTCCCTGTCCCTCTGTCCGTGTCCCTGTCCCCGTGTCCGTACGGCGGTGCCCGCGGGCTCCTCGGCCCTCACGGCGGCGTAGGGCAGCTCCGGGGGGAAGGTGCCCACGAGCAGGGCCTGGTGGGCATCGTCCCCGTCGCGCTGCGGCTGCGCGGGGTCCGAGGGCTCGTTGGTCACCAGCACCTCCAGCGCCACGTCCCGCTGGTCACTCACGGCGAAGATGGCAGTGCCATCCTCGTCCCTGCGGGCACAGCTGGGTCAGAGCTCTGGGGACATCCCTGGGGACTCAGGGTGAGGTGGCAGTGCCATCCTTGCACGTGTGACTGCCTTGGGGACATCCCCAGGCACCCAGGGTGAGGTGGCAGTGCCATCCTCATCCCTGCGGGCACAGCCGGGTCACAGCTCTAGGGACATCCCGGGCACTCACAGAGAGGTGGCAGTGCCAGCCTTGCATGTGTCACCCTTGGGGACATTCCTGGGCACTCACAGAGAGGTGGCAGTGCCAGACTCACCCCCGTGACCCCCTGGGGACATCCCGCTCCCTCCTGGGAGGTGGCAGTGCCACCCTCGTCCCCGTGACTCCCTTGGGGACACCGCGGTCCCTCTCGGCAGGTGGCAGTGCCATCCTCACCCCTGTGACTCCCTTGGGGACACCGCGGTCCCTCTGGGAGGTGGCAGGGGTGGCAGGGGTGGCAGGGGTGGCAGGGGTGGCAGGTGCCAGCGCTGGCAGGGGTGTCAGTGCCCCCGTGGCCGCTGTCGCTCACCGCGGCAGGGGCACGAAGTCGCTGTCGCCCAGGCGGGCGCAGAAGCGCGGCCGCAGCTCCAGGTGGCTCTGGCAGATTTTGTCATCGCCGCAGCCCTGGCGCAGGAAATGCACCTGGGGGACACGGGGACATCGTGGGGACACCGCGGGGACATCGTGGGGACACCGCGGGGACATCGCGGGGACATCGTGGGGACACCGCGGGGACACCCTGGGGACACCGCGGGGACACCCTGGGGACACCGCGGGGACACCGCGGGGACATCCCAGGGACACGGGGACACCGCGGGGACACACCGGGGACACAGCGGGGACACGGGAAGGACACAGGGACAGACAGGAGGACACAGAGGGGACACTGCCGGTGTCCCAAGCTGGGATGGGGGGACATGGAGGGACACAGGGTGACACGGGGTGTGACACAGGGGGTGGCACAGGGTGGCACAGGGTGGCACAGGGGGTGACACAGGGTGGCACAGGGTGCCCCAGGTGGCAGTGCCCACCTCGGTGCGCAGCGTGCTGGGCTGGCGCGGGCTGGGGGTGACACAGGATGACACAGGGTGGCACAGGGTGACACAGGGTGGCACAGGGTGCCCCAGGTGGCAGTGCCCACCTCGGTGCGCAGCGTGCTGGGCTGGCGCGGGCTGAGGGTGACACAGGGGGTAGCACAGGGTGGCACAGGGTGACACAGGGGTGACACAAGGTGACACAGGGGGTGACCCGGGTGGCAGTGCCCACCTCGGTGCGCAGCGTGCTGGGCTGGCGCGGGCTGGGGGTGACACAGGATGACACAGGGTGGCACAGGGTGACACAGGGGTGACACAAGGTGACACAGGGGGTGACCCGGGTGGCAGTGCCCACCTCGGTGCGCAGCGTGCTGGGCTGGCGCGGGCTGGGGGTGACACAGGATGACACAGGGTGGCACAGGGTGACCCAGGGTGGCACAGGGGGTGGCACAGGGTGGCACAGGGTGACCCAGGATGACACAGGGGGTGACACAGGGGTGACACAAGGTGGCACAGGGTGGCCCGGGTGGCAGTGCCCACCTCGGTGCGCAGCGTGCTGGGCTGGCGCGGGCTCAGCGCGGGCTCCAGGGGTGGCAGCGCCGTCCCCGGGTCCCCCCGGTGCCACCCGCGCGTCCCCGCGATGGCGAAGGCCAGCGTCACCTCCAGCGGGCGCAGCTTGTCCCGGATGTCGTCCTGAGGAGGAGGAGGGGGGAGGAAGGTCAGGGGGCACTGGGGACACGGCACAGCTGGCACAGCTGGCACAGCTGGGGGGACACGGGGACAGGGATCGGGGGAGGAAGGGGAGGGTGAGGAGGGCGAGGATGAGGAGGATGAGGAAGATGAGGGTGAGGAAGATGAGGGTGAGGAAGATGAGTGTGAGACTGAGGAAGGTGAGGCTGAGGAGGCTGAGGATGAGGAGGGTGAGGAAGATGAGGATGAGAAAAGTGAGGCTGAGGAGGGTGAGGGCAGGGCCGGCGGTGAGGAAGGTGCGGCAGAGGAAGAGGAGGGTAAGGCTGAGGAGGGTGAGGAAGGTGAGGATGAGGAGGGTGAGGCTGAGAATGAGGAAGAGAAGGCTGAGGAAGAGGAGACGGAGGAAGAGGAGGCTGAGGATGATGAGAAGGATGAGAAGGAAGAGGAGGCTGAGGCTGAGGCTGAGGATGAGGCTGAGGAAGAGGAGGCAGAGGGTGAGAAGGCAGAGGAGAAGGAGGCAGAGGAGGCAGAGGATGAAGAAGAGGCAGAGGCTGAGGGTGAGGATGGGGCTGAGGGTGAGGATGAGGAAGAGGCCAAAGATGAGGCTGAGAGTGAGGAAGAGGCTGAGGGTGAGGAGGCAGAGGCTGAGGAGGAGGAGGAGGATGAGGATGAGGCCGAGGATGAGGGTGAGGATGAGGATGAGGCCGAGGATGAGGAAGAGGATGAGGATGAGGCCGAGGATGAGGGTGAGGATGAGGAAGAGGCCAAAGATGAGGCTGAGAGTGAGGAAGAGGCTGAGGGTGAGGAGGCAGAGGCTGAGGATGAGGGTGAGGAAGAGGATGAGGCTGAGGCCGAGGATGAGGAGGAGCCGAGGCCGAGGCACGCACTTGCAGGCGGAAGGCGGCGGGCACGCAGCGCCGCTCCCGCGGCCGCGGCAGCTCCAGGCGCGCCCCCAGCCGGTGCTCGGGCTGCGCCGGGCCCCGCGCCGGGAACGACCCCCGCGGCTGCAGCCCCCGCGCCCGGCGCTCCGCGTCCGCCTCCAGCAGCAGCTGCAGCTCTGCCAGAGAGGGGAGGGGGCTCAGAGGATGGGGGCCCAAAGGATGGGGAGGGGTCCCAAGGATGGGGAGGGGTCCCAAGGATGGGGGCCCAAAGGATGGGGAGGGGTCCCAAGGATGGGGAGGGGACCCAAGGATGGCACGGTGGCACCCACCAGACGCCGCGGCCGTCGCCGCAGTTGCTCTGCTCCAGGTCGATGAGCGGCGGCTGCACGGACACGTTCCGGGACACGTGCACCACCGGCCGCGCCCTGCCGGGAAAAACGGGGGGCCCGGGGAGCCCCCCAGCCCTGAGCGCCCCCCCGGGACCCCCGCAGGGACCCCCGAGGGGCGGGGGGCTCGGGGAGGCGGAATTCGGGGAGGGGGTTCTGGGGGGCTTGGGGGTCCTGGGGAAGGGGAATTGACAGGGGGGCTCGGGGATTTGGGGGGGCTCAGGGACCTCAGGAATTGAGGGATTCTGGGGGGTCCCAGAGCCGGGGGGCTTTGGGATCCTCAGGAATTGGGGGATTCTGGGGGGGGGTCTCCTATCGGGGGGTCCCTGGGGGCGGGGGTCTCACCTGTAGAGCACCACGGTGTCCGACAGGGACCCCACGAGCAGGTCGGGGTGCAGGTTCCCGTCCACGTCCAGCCCCCCCGAGAGCGAGTAGCCAAAGGCCGAGACCCCCACGGCCTCCCCGTCCAGGACCTGGGCGGGGGGCGCCTCTGGCTGAGCCTGGAGACCCCCGGGGACCCCCCGAGACCCCCCCCGGGACCCCCGGGACCCCCTCACCTGCGCCGGGCGGGTGACGATGCCCAGGGCGCTGCCGTGGTAAATGAAAACTTTGCCCGCGCCGTCGAAAGGAGCCCCCACGGCCAAGTCTGGGGGGAATTTGGGGGGATTTGGGGAAATTCGGGGGGATTTGGAGGGCCAGACCCCTCCCCAGGGATCCCTTGGGGTGCAGCCCCCCGCCCCAAGGTGGCACCGGCACCCCAAAAAGCCCCCGAGCCCCCCAGGCTTGGGGGGTGTTGTGCCCCAGGGAGACCTCCCAAAATCTTGGGGACCCCAAAAATAATCCCCCAAATCCTCCCCCCACTAAAAACCCCTCAGCCGAAATTCTGCCATGGCTGGTCCTCGGAGACCCCAAATCCCCCCCAAATCCCCCCAAAATCTCCCCAAATCCCCCCAAAGCCCGTCACCCTCAAACCCATCCAGGGTTTGGTCCCTCCCCGGACCCCAAAACACCCCCAAATCAGGTGACAGTTCTGGTGTCCTGGCTGTCCCTATGACCCAGGTGACAGTGACAGTGACCCAGGTGACAGTGACCAGGTGACAGTGACAATGACAGTGACACAGTGACAGTGATGCAATGACCCAGGTGACAGTGACAGTGACCCAGGGGACAGTGACCAGGTGACAGTGACAATGACAGTGACACAGTGACAGTGATGCAATGACCCAGGTGACAGTGACAGTGACCCAGGGGACAGTGACCAGGTGACAGTGACAATGACAGTGACACAGTGACAGTGACAGTGACACAGTGACACAATGACCAGGTGGCAGTGACAGTGCCACAGTGACAGTGACACAATGAGCAGGTGACAGTGACAGTGGCAGTGACAGCGATACAATGACAGTGACACAGTGACAGTGATGCAATGACCCAGGTGACAGTGACAGTGACAGTGACACAGTGACAGCGATACAGTGACAGTGACGCAGTGACAGTGACACAATGACCAGGTGGCAGTGACGCAGTGACAGTGATACAATGGGCAGGTGACAGTGGCAGTGACAGTGACAGTGACAGTGACACAGTGACAGCGATACAGTGACAGTGATGCAGTGACAGTGACACAGTGACAGTGACCAGGTGACAGTGACACAGTGACAGTGACACAGTGACAGTGACACAGTGACAGTGACCAGGTGACAATGACAGTGACACAATGACCCAGGTGGCAGTGACGCAGTGACAGTGACACAGTGACACAGTGACAGTGACGCAGTTACCAGGTGGCAGTGGCAGTGCCACCGTGGCCGGCCCCGCACCCGTCGCTGTTGAGGTCCAGCAGGGCCAGCGCGTGGCCGAAGGCCGAGCTCAGCTGCGGGCCGCCCAGCACGGCCTCGGCCAGCAGCCGGCTGGCGCTGCCGCGCCGCAGGATCAGCACGGCGCCCGTGTGGTTGGCGCGGGGCGCGCCCGTGACAAAGCTCAGCTCGTGCCGCCGCGTCAGCCCCGCGCCCGCGTCCACCGAGAACCCTGCGGGCAGGGGACAGCGCCGTCACCGCCCGGGGACACGGGGACACACCTGTCACCGCCCGGGGACACGGGGACAGCGCTGTCACCGCCCGGGGACACGGGGACAGACCTGTCACCGCCCGGGGACACGGGACAGCAGTGACACAGTGACACAATGACCAGGTGGCAGTGACAGTGCCACAGTGACAGTGACACAATGAGCAGGTGACAGTGACAGTGGCAGTGACAGCGATACAATGACAGTGACACAGTGACAGTGATGCAATGACCCAGGTGACAGTGACAGTGACAGTGACACAGTGACAGCGATACAGTGACAGTGACGCAGTGACAGTGACACAATGACCAGGTGGCAGTGACGCAGTGACAGTGATACAATGGGCAGGTGACAGTGGCAGTGACAGTGACAGTGACAGTGACACAGTGACAGCGATACAGTGACAGTGATGCAGTGACAGTGACACAGTGACAGTGACCAGGTGACAGTGACACAGTGACAGTGACACAGTGACAGTGACCAGGTGACAGTGACAATGACACAGTGACACAGTGACCAGGTGACACAATGACCCAGGTGACAGTGACAATGACACAGTGACACAGTGACCAGGTGACAGTGGCAGTGACAGTGACAGCGATACAGTGACGCAGTGACAGTGACACAGTGACGCAGTGACAGTGACACAGTGACACAGTGACAGTGACGCAGTGACCAGGTGGCAGTGGCAGTGCCACCGTGGCCGGCCCCGCACCCGTCGCTGTTGAGGTCCAGCAGGGCCAGCGCGTGGCCGAAGGCCGAGCTCAGCTGCGGGCCGCCCAGCACGGCCTCGGCCAGCAGCCGGCTGGCGCTGCCGCGCCGCAGGATCAGCACGGCGCCCGTGTGGTTGGCGCGGGGCGCGCCCGTGACAAAGCTCAGCTCGTGCCGCCGCGTCAGCCCCGCGCCCGCGTCCACCGAGAACCCTGCGGGCAGGGGACAGCGCCGTCACCGCCCGGGGACACGGGGACACACCTGTCACCGCCCGGGGACACGGGGACAGCGCTGTCACCGCCCGGGGACACGGGGACAGCGCTGTCACCGCCCGGGGACACGGGGACAGCTCTGTCACCCCCCAGAGCCCTGCGGGCAGGGGACAGCGCCGTCACCGCCCGGGGACACGGGACAGCCCTGTCACTACCCAGGGGACACGGGACAGCGGTGTCACCTTGGGGCCAACCAGGGGACAGCCCTGTCACCGCCCGGGGACACGGGACAGCGCTGTCACCAGCCGGGGGACACGGGGACAGCTCTGTCACCCCCCAGAGCCCTGCGGGCAGGGGACAGCGCCGTCACCGCCCGGGGACACGGGACAGCCCTGTCACTACCCAGGGGACACGGGACAGCGGTGTCACCTTGGGGCCAACCAGGGGACAGCCCTGTCACCGCCCGGGGACACGGGACAGCGCTGTCACCAGCCGGGGGACAGGCGGGGACACGCCAGGCTCTGGGACCCCCCACAAAAGCTCTGGGAGCCCCCCAAGCCTGGCAGTGCCCGCAGCACAGCCCTGGCACAGCGACGGGACGGGGACAGGGACAGGGACAGGGACAGGGTCTGGTGACACAGGGACGGTGACACCGGGGTGGGGACACAAGAGGAGCGGGGTCGTGCGGTGGCGGGGGGGCGTGATGCGGCCACGCGTGTGCGCGTGCGGGGTGACACGGAGGGGACAGCGAGGGGACAGGGAGGGGACAGGGTGGGGACAGGGCCCCGTCTGGGGACACGGCGGGGGGATCCGTGTCCCCACGGGGACACGAGCGCGCAGGTGACACCCCAGGGACACCCCCGAGGACCAGGGTGACACCAGAGGGGGGACACGCGTGACAGGAGCCCCGCGGGGACAGCGCCACACGCGTGTGCCCGCGGGGGGCGAGGGGAGGGGGCGGCACGGCACGGGGGGGTCACACAGGGCACAGGGTGGCACAGGGTGGCACAGGGCGGCACACGGGTGGCACACGGGTGGCACCACGCACGAACCCAGGTAGGAATTGTGCCCCACGTCCGCGGCCGCTCCCGGGACCCTCTCTCCGGGCTCGGGGGTCCTGAAGACCCTCTGGTCGGGGGTCGCGCTCTCAATGTTTGTCACAAAGAGCAGCCCTGGGGGGGGGCGGGGGTCAGCGCGGGCGGGGGGCGCGGGGGTCCCCCCGTACCGAGGTAGCTGTTGGCGGGCAGGGGGATCAGGGAGGGGTCCTGCTCCTTCTCGCCCCCCGCCTCGAACGGGCCGGAGTCCGGGAGCAGCAGGTCCAGGGAGCTCTGCCGGAGCTGCTCCAGGCGCACGGTGCCTGCGGCCCGGGGACACCGGGGACAGTGGGGCCAGGGGGATCAGGGAGGGGTCCTGCTCCTTCTCGCCCCCCGCCTCGAACGGGCCGGAGTCCGGGAGCAGCAGGTCCAGGGAGCTCTGCCGGAGCTGCTCCAGGCGCACGGTGCCTGCGGCCCGGGGACACCGGGGACAGTGGGGCACTCAGGGGACACCGCGGGGACACCCAGGGGACACCGGGGACACTCAGGGGACACCGGGGACACCCAGGGGGACACCCAGGGGGACACCCAGGGGGACACCCAGGGGGACACCCAGGGGGACACCCAGGGGACACCGGGGACACCCAGGGGACACCACGGGGACACCCAGGGGACACCCAGGGGACACTGGGGACACTTAGAGGGACACCGCGGGGACACCGCGGGGACACCGCGGGGACACTTAGAGGGACACCCGGGAACGAGGAGGGGGGCCGGAGTGGCTCCAAGGGCAGGGACCCCACCCCAGGGGATGGAGGGGACAGTGGGGACACCGCGGGGACACTCAGGGGACACTCAGGGGACACCGCAACACGTGGAGCGACCCCCGGGGATGGGGGGCGGAGCCGCTCCAAGGGCAGTGACCCCTCCCCAAGGGACACCGCGGGGACACTTAGGGGGACACTCAGGGGACACTCAGGGGACACTCGGGGGACACCCGGGGACGAGGAGTGGGATGGAGCGGCTCCAAGGGTGGGGACCCCTCCCCAGGGGATGGAGGGGACATGGGGACACCGGGGACACTCAGAGGGACCCCCGGGGATGGGGAGGGGGAATGGAGCAGTTCCAGGGACAGGGACCCCTCCCCAAGGGACACGGGGACACCGCAGGGACACTCAGGGGGACACCCGGGGACGAGGAGTGGGATGGAGCGGCTCCAAGGGTGGGGACCCCTCCCCGAGGGACGTGGGGACACCGCGGGGACACTCAGGGGACCCTCAGGGGACGGGGAGGGGGGGATGGAGCCGCTCCAAGGGTGGGGACCCCTCCCCAGAGTGAGAGGGGGACACCACAGGGGACCCCCGGGGACACCGAGGGACCCTCGTGCCCAGCATCACCCGGGCACAGCTGAACCTCCCCACTCCCCCTCCCTCCCAATTGTGGGTACCCCACCCCTCACACCCCCAAATCCCCCCGGAGGGGTCCCAGCATCCCTCACCCTCCCAGTTATGGGTGTCACACCCCCCAAACCCACCGTGGGGGTCCCAATTCTGTCTCCCAAACCCTCCTGGAGTGATTCCACCACCCCTCACCCTCCCAGTTATGGCTCCCAAACCCCCTGGGGGGGG
>NW_024367373.1:18767-30338 GCF_014805655.1 Passer montanus
GGGACAGGGACAGGGACAGGGACAGGGTCTGGTGACACAGGGACGGTGACACCGGGGTGGGGACACAAGAGGAGCGGGGTCGTGCGGTGGCGGGGGGGCGTGATGCGGCCACGCGTGTGCGCGTGCGGGGTGACACGGAGGGGACAGCGAGGGGACAGGGAGGGGACAGGGTGGGGACAGGGCCCCGTCTGGGGACACGGCGGGGGGATCCGTGTCCCCACGGGGACACGAGCGCGCAGGTGACACCCCAGGGACACCCCCGAGGACCAGGGTGACACCAGAGGGGGGACACGCGTGACAGGAGCCCCGCGGGGACAGCGCCACACGCGTGTGCCCGCGGGGGGCGAGGGGAGGGGGCGGCACGGCACGGGGGGGGTCACACAGGGCACAGGGCGGCACAGGGCGGCACACGGGTGGCACACGGGTGGCACACGGGTGGCACACGGGTGGCACCACGCACGAACCCAGGTAGGAATTGTGCCCCACGTCCGCGGCCGCTCCCGGGACCCTCTCTCCGGGCTCGGGGGTCCTGAAGACCCTCTGGTCGGGGGTCGCGCTCTCAATGTTTGTCACAAAGAGCAGCCCTGGGGGGGGGCGGGGGTCAGCGCGGGCGGGCCCAGGGGACACCGGGGACACTTAGAGGGACACCCGGGAACGAGGAGGGGGGGCGGAGTGGCTCCAAGGGCAGGGACCCCACCCCAGGGGATGGAGGGGACAGTGGGGACACCGCGGGGACACCCACGGGGACACTCAGGGGACACTCGGGGGACGCCGCGGGGACACTCAGGGGACACTCAGGGGACACTCGGGGGACACCGCGGGGACACTCAGGGGACACTCAGGGGACACCGCAACACGTGGAGCGACCCCCGGGGATGGGGGGCGGAGCCGCTCCAAGGGCAGTGACCCCTCCCCAAGGGACACCGCGGGGACACTTAGGGGGACACTCAGGGGACACTCAGGGGACACCGCAACACGTGGAGCGACCCCCGGGGATGGGGGGCGGAGCCGCTCCAAGGGCAGTGACCCCTCCCCAAGGGACACCGCGGGGACACTCAGGGGACCCTCAGGGGACGGGGAGGGGGGGATGGAGCCGCTCCAAGGGTGGGGACCCCTCCCCGAGGGACGTGGGGACACCGCGGGGACACTCAGGGGACCCTCAGGGGACGGGGAGGGGGGGATGGAGCCGCTCCAAGGGTGGGGACCCCTCCCCGAGGGACGTGGGGACACCGCGGGGACACTCAGGGGACCCTCAGGGGACGGGGAGGGGGGGATGGAGCCGCTCCAAGGGTGGGGACCCCTCCCCAGAGTGAGAGGGGGACACCACAGGGGACCCCCGGGGACACCGAGGGACCCTCGTGCCCAGCATCACCCGGGCACAGCTGAACCTCCCCACTCCCCCTCCCTCCCAATTGTGGGTACCCCACCCCTCACACCCCCAAATCCCCCCGGAGGGGTCCCAGCATCCCTCACCCTCCCAGTTATGGGTGTCACACCCCCCAAACCCACCGTGGGGGTCCCAATTCTGTCTCCCAAACCCTCCTGGAGTGATTCCACCACCCCTCACCCTCCCAGTTATGGCTCCCAAACCCCCTGGGGGGGGTCCCAGCGCCCCTCACCCTCCCCATTATAGCTCCCACACCCCCCAAACCACCCCGGGGGGGGTCCTATCGCCCCTCACCCTCCCAGTTATGGCTCCCAAACCCCCCGGGGGGGGTCCCAGCGCCCCTCACCCTTCCAGTTGTAGGTGCCGGGGGCCCCCAGCAGCACGTAGCGGCGGTCGGGGCTGAAGGCGGCCGCCAGGCCCTGCTGGCAGGTGCCGAAGCGCTCGTGCCCGGGGGCTCTGCCCTCGCAGAACTTCCACTCGCCGCCGTCCAGCTCGTCGCGCGGGCGCAGGTCCTGGCTGAGCACGAAGCAGCGCCCGATGGCGTCGCGCGTCTCCAGCGGCTGCCGCACGCGGTGCCGCAGCTCGTAGCGGTGCGCGCACGTCTGGGGAGCCCGCACAGGGAGCGCGGGGGTTAGGGGGAGAGATGGGCTGGGATGGGGAAATGGGGAAATGGGGCCGGGAAATGGGAAAATGGGGCCTGGGGAATGGGAAAATGGGGCCGGGAAATGGGGAAATGGGGCCTAGGAATTGGGGCCTGGGGAATGGGAAAATAGGCCTAAGTAGGCCCTGGGGAATGGGGAAAATGGGGCCTGGGGAAATGTGGAAATGGGGCCTGGGAATGGGAAATGGGGCCTGGGGAATGGGGAAATGGAGCCTGGGGAAATGGGGCCTGGGAATGGGAAAATGGGGCCTGGGAATGGGGAAATGGAGCCTGGGGAAATGGGGCCTGGGAATGGGAAAATGGGGCCTGGGAATGGGGAAATGGGGCCTGGGAATGGGAAATGGGCCCTGGGGAATGGGGAGATGGGGCCTGGGAATGGGAAAATAGGCCCTGGTAAAATTTTAAAATAGGCCCTGGGAAACGTTAGGCCTCGTGTGAAATTGCACCTGCGTGACCAGGATACGACCAATGATATAATTGTTCGGCGTGATGATTGTTTAGATCTAATTGTTGTTTAATCGTAGGAAGAATGGTGAGAAACTGTGTGCAAGGGTTTGGGGGGATCACGAGAAGCCCACGCTTGGGTGGGATCAATGTATACACAGAACGATGCCAGTTTAACAATTAATATGTGAGTGACATGAGGATAGAATATAAAAATCGTTCATCCCAAACCCATGGCTGGGTCAGATTTGGGCCTGCACCCCTGACACCCAGAGCTCTTCCATAAAACCACCTGCACGGAATCCTTCCGTGGTTTTGTGCTCCTGCACGCTGACACCCGGGGGTCCCCGAGGTGTCCCCGAGGTGTCCCCGAGGTGTCCCTGAGGTGTCCCCGAGGTGTCCCCGTGTCCCCCCGGTGCTCACCACGACCTTGCCGCCCGGCCCTTGGCTCTTGACGCTCACCCCCAGCCACTGGTTCTCTTTGCTCTCGCGCTCCGGGTCGGCTGCGGGCACGGCGAGGGGTCAGCCCGGCCTGGACCCCCCCCGGGACCCCCCCCGGGACCCCCGCTCACCTCCCTCATCGATGGGCACCCGCCAGCAGTCGGAGAGCTCGGTGGTCAGCGGGCAGGCGAAGAGACCCCCGGTGCGGTTGGCGCCCTGGCCGGGCAGCGCCAGCGCCAGGGGGGCTCCCACCAGCAGCCTGGCAGGGCAGAGACCCCCGTCAGGGATTCGGGGAGGGGTCCCCGAGGGTCACAGAGCCCCCCCTGGCACCCCCCCGGTGCAGCTGTGCCACCCCCGTGCCCGGCGCAGTGCCAGCCCGCGGCACTGCGGGGACAGCAGGGGACAGCAGGGGACAGCAGGGGACACCCGGACAGCCCCCGGCCCCCCGCGACCCCCGGGAGGGGCTCGGGGCGCTCCCGGTGGGGCCATCGCGGTGCCCCCGGTGCCCGCGGGGTGCTGTGGCCGCCGTGCCCGGGGTGACAGTGGCCCGGGGTGACAGTGGCCTGGGGACACGGCGGAGCCCACGGGGGTGGCAGGGAGGCAGAGGAGGTAAAAATAACCTGGAATTCACTCAAAATAACCCCGCAGCAACATGCCCAAAAAAGGACGGGGCTCACGGAGGCACCGGCGCCCCACGGAGCGGGGCCGGGGCACGGCGAGGGGACAGCGCGACAGCGCCAGCCCCGGGCCGGGCACAGCGGGGACAGCGGGGCCCGGGGGTGCCCCGAGCGCGGCCGTGCCAACACCTGCACCGGGCACCGGCGGCCAAAGCCGCCCTCGGGGCCGGGAACGCGGCGCGGGCGGCAGCGGCGACACCGCGGCGACAGCGGCGACACCAGCTGGTTTTGTGCTCCTGCACGCTGACACCCGGGGGTCCCCGAGGTGTCCCCGAGGTGTCCCCGAGGTGTCCCTGAGGTGTCCCCGAGGTGTCCCCGTGTCCCCCCGGTGCTCACCACGACCTTGCCGCCCGGCCCTTGGCTCTTGACGCTCACCCCCAGCCACTGGTTCTCTTTGCTCTCGCGCTCCGGGTCGGCTGCGGGCACGGCGAGGGGTCAGCCCGGCCTGGACCCCCCCCGGGACCCCCCCCGGGACCCCCGCTCACCTCCCTCATCGATGGGCACCCGCCAGCAGTCGGAGAGCTCGGTGGTCAGCGGGCAGGCGAAGAGACCCCCGGTGCGGTTGGCGCCCTGGCCGGGCAGCGCCAGCGCCAGGGGGGCTCCCACCAGCAGCCTGGCAGGGCAGAGACCCCCGTCAGGGATTCGGGGAGGGGTCCCCGAGGGTCACAGAGCCCCCCCTGGCACCCCCCCGGTGCAGCTGTGCCACCCCCGTGCCCGGCGCAGTGCCAGCCCGCGGCACTGCGGGGACAGCAGGGGACAGCAGGCGACAGCAGGGGACACCCGGACAGCCCCCGGCCCCCCGCGACCCCCGGGAGGGGCTCGGGGCGCTCCCGGTGGGGCCATCGCGGTGCCCCCGGTGCCCGCGGGGTGCTGTGGCCGCCGTGCCCGGGGTGACAGTGGCCCGGGGTGACAGTGGCCTGGGGACACGGCGGAGCCCACGGGGGTGGCAGGGAGGCAGAGGAGGTAAAAATAACCTGGAATTCACTCAAAATAACCCCGCAGCAACATGCCCAAAAAAGGACGGGGCTCACGGAGGCACCGGCGCCCCACGGAGCGGGGCCGGGGCACGGCAAGGGGACAGCGCGACAGGGCCAGCCCCGGGCCGGGCACAGCGGGGACAGCGGGGCCCGGGGGTGCCCCGAGCGCGGCCGTGCCAACACCTGCACCGGGCACCGGCGGCCAAAGCCGCCCTCGGGGCCGGGAACGCGGCGCGGGCGGCAGCGGCGACACCGCGGCGACAGCGGCGACAGCGGGCGGGGCACGGGGGGACCGGGGGTGAAGGGGGGGACGCGCGATGGGAGCTGCCCGCGAATGCTGAATAATCCCGGGCGCGCAGGCGGCCTGGCACTGCCACCGTCACTGTCACTGTCCCTGGCACTGTCCCTGTCCCTGTCCCTGTCCCTCTGGTCCCCCTCGCCCCCGGCCCCGCTCACCACGCCCGGGGCTCGGGGCTCAGCTGCCGGTGCAGCGCCACGGCCGCCCCGAAGAGGCTGCCCCGCTCGCCGTCCTTCAGCACCGGGCTGCTCCCGTCCAGGTTGAACGCGGCGGCCGCCGGTGGCCACGGGGAGAGCCCCGGTAGCCACGGGGAGAGCCCCGGTAGCCACGGGGAGAGCCCCGGTAGCCACAGGGACAGCGCCGGTAGCCACAAGGACAGCCCCAGTAGCCACCGGCAGAGCCCCGGTAGCCACAAGAACAGCTCCGGTAGCCACGGGGACACCCACGGTAGCCCCCGGGGCAGTCTCGGTAGCCACGGGCACAGCCCCGGTGGTCCCCGGCAGCCCCCGCTCGCCATCCCCGCGCCGCCGGTGCCTGTCCCTCTGTCCCTCTGTCCCTCTGTCCCTGTCCCTTTGGCACCGTCCCCTCGCTGGGGTCGCTCCGGGGGTCCCGGTCCCGCTCAGCCCCGCGGCTCCCGGCGCTCCCGGACCCCCAAACCCCGACAATAGGATCCCCCCACCCCAAATCCCGGCAATAGGATCCCCCCACCCCGGTAGCCACGGGGAGAGCCCCGGTAACCACAGGGACAGCGCCGGTAGCCACAAGAACAGCTCCGGTAGCCACGGGGACACCCACGGTAGCCCCCGGGGCAGTCTCGGTAGCCACGGGCACAGCCCCGGTGGTCCCCGGCAGCCCCCGCTCGCCATCCCCGCGCCGCCGGTGCCGCCGGTGCCGCGGGAGCAGCCCCGGAGCTCCCGGGGGCGGCTCCGCCCCGCCCCGCCCGCGGAACCGGGAAAGCCCCGGGAGCCCGGGCAGGGCAGGGCGGGACACGGGGCCGGGCAGGGACCCCAGAGCCAGGGAGGGACCCCAAATCCAGGGAGGGACCCCAAACCCACGGGGGGACCCCAAATCCTGGGGAGGGACCCCAAACCCCAGAGTGATCCCAAAGCCAGGAAGGGACCCCAAACCCCAGAGTGACCCCAAAATCAGGGACTGATTCTGGCACTGGGGACTGACCCCAAATCCCAGACTGACCCTAAATCCAGGGAGTGACCCCAAATCCTGGGGAGGGACCCCAAAATCAGGGAGTGACCCTAAATCCCGGGACTGACCCCAAATCCAGGGAGGGACCCCAAACCCAGAGAGTGACCCCAAAATCAGGGACTGACTCCAAATCCAGAGTGACCCCAAATCTCCGGAGTGACCCCAAATCCCCAGAGTGACCCCAAACCCAGGGAGTGACCCCAAATTCAGGGGCTGATCCTGGCACTGGGGACTGACCCCAAATCCCAGAGTGACCCCAAACCCACGGAATGACCCCAAACCCGCGGAGTGACCCCAAACTCAGGGACTGATCCCAATTCCTGGGACTGACCCCAAACCCGCGGAGTGACCCCAAATCCTCGGTGACCCCAAATTCCCAGGCCCTGGGCAGTGACCCCAAAGCCCAGGGAGTGGTTTTGGCCTGGAAATGGGATTTTTGTTCCATTTTGGTCCATTCCGTCCCATTTCCAACTCCCGGGTTATTTTTAGCCTCTCTCAAAGCCCCCGAGGGATTTTTGGGGATATTTTTGGGATTTTTGGGGGATTTTTTGGGATTTTTGGGGCCGTGGGAAGCAGCCCGGCCCCTCCCCCTTCACTTTTTGGGGGCTTTTTGGGGGGTCCAAACCCCCCCTTCCCCCTCCCCATCCCAATTCTTCCCAGTTTTATTTTTGGGGTTTGTTTTGGGATTTTTAAAAAATATTTATTTTATTTTATTTTTATTTTTGGGGTTTATTTCAGGGGTTTATTTGGGGCTTTTATTTCTATTAATTTTAATTTTGGGGTTTGGTTTGGGGTTTTTATTTTTATTTAATTTTAATTTTAATTTTAATTTTAATTTTAATTTTAATTTTGGGATTTATTTCTGGGGGGTTTTTTTGGGGTTTTTTTGGGGAGTTTTTTTTGGGGTGTCTTTTCACGGGTTTATTTTTGGAATTTGTTTTCAGGGGTTTATTTTGGGGGGTTTATTTTCAGGACTCATTGTCAGGATTTATTTTTGGGGGTTTATTTCCAGGGATTATTTTTGGGGTTTATTTCAGGATGAGCATCTCAAATTTTATTTTTCCCCATTCCCGGGTTCTTTTTCTGGTTTTTTGTTGTGTTTTTTTGGGTTTTTTTTTTTTTTTTCCCAGGTTATTTTTTTTTCCCGGGTTATTTCATTATATTTTTGGGGTTTATTTCAGGATGAGCATCTCAAATTTTATTTTTCCCCATTCCCGGGTTCTTTTTCTGTTTTTTTTGTTGTGTTTTTTTGGGGGTTTTTTTGGTTTTTTTTTTTTTTCCCAGGTTATTTTATTTTCCCGGGTTATTTCATTATTTTATTTTATTTTATTGTATTTTATTTTAATTTAATTTTCCCCTCCCGGGTTATTTTCAGCCGCGGTTCCCGCCCGAATTCCTGCGGCCGGAACCGGGACCCCCTGGGAGCGCTGGGAGGGAACTGGGAGGGACTGGGGGCCATGGCCCCTCCCCGATCCCCAATGGCCCCTCCCCGTCACGTGTCTCTCCCAGGTCACGTGCCGCGCGGTCACGTGCCGCGGCCGCCATGCTGTCCCGGCTGCTGAAGGAGCACCAGGCCCGGCAGAGCGAGCGGCGCGAGCTGCAGGGTGAGCCCCGCCCCCCGTCCCCATGGCAACCAGCCCCGCCCGCCGCCTCCCATTGGCTGCCGCAGCCGCCGAGCGGCGCAGCGCCGCGCCCCATTGGCTGGCGCGGCTGTCCGTCAAAAGGGGGGGGAAAGGGCGGGAATCCTGAGGGGCCCTGAGGGCTCTGACGGGGGGGGGGAGGGAGGCCCGTGAGGTCACGGCTCCGCTCGGTGACGTCACGCGGGATCGCGCTGACGTCACGGGGATCGCGCTGACGTCAGGCGGCGGGCCGGGCCGGGCGGGGGTCGCGGCGGCCCTCACGGCGCTGTCCCCGCTGTCCCCCCAGAGCGGCGCCGCAGGGACGCCATCGCGGCCGCCACGCGCCTCACCGAGGCCTTGGTGGATCACCTGAACGTGGGGTGAGCCCGCCGGGACCGCGCCCGGGACCGCGCCTCACGGGACAGCCCCCTGAAACACCCCTGGGGACCCCCATTCCTTATGGGACCACCCCCCCAAATCCCCCCTGGGGACCCCCGGGACCCCCTTTCCTTATGGGACCATCCGCCCAAACCCTCCTGGGGACCCCCAGACCCCCTATTCCTTATGGGACCATCCCCAAAAGCCTCCCAAAGACCCCAAACGCCTCCTGGAGACCCCAAATTCCTTCTGGGACCACCCCCCACCCAAACCTCATACCCATCCTGGGGACCCCAGACCCCTCCTGGAGACCCAAAACCCCTCCTGGGGACCCCAAGTTCCTTGTGGGACCATCTCCCCCAAACCCTGTACCCCTCCTGGGGACCCCAGACCCCTCAAACCTCCCAGCCCCGAGACCCCCAAGGCCACAGAACCCCACAGATCCCCCTTTGAGAGACCCCCAGACACCTCCCCTCAGCCCTACAGACCCCAGCCCCACAAATCCCCCTCCCCAAAGACCCCCAGATTCCCCCCCAGCCCCTTCCCTCTCCGTTTTCCTCCCCCAAACCCCCTCCCCGCACCTTTCCTCCCTTTTTTGGGGTCTCCCGTGGGGACCGCAGCCCCGTGTGACCCCCTGAGACCCCCGTGTCCCCCCCAGGGTGGCCCAGGCCTACGTGAACCAGCGCAAGCTGGACCAGGAGGTGAAGACGCTGCAGGTGCAGGCGGCGCAGTTCGCGCGCCAGACCGGCCAGTGGATCGCCATGGTGGAGAGCTTCAACCAGGCCCTCAAGGTGGGGAACACCCCCAAAATACAGCCCAAAACCACCCTAAAACACAGCCCAAACACAGCCTAGAACCACCCAAAACATACCCCCCAAAACCACCCCAAAACCCAGCCCCAATCCCAGCCCAGACCGGGCAGTGGATCGCCATGGTGGAGAGCTTCATCCAGGCCCTCAAGGTGGGGAACACAGCCCAAAATCACCCCAAAACACTGCCCAAAACCACCCCAAAATACAGCCCAAAACCAGCCCAAAACACAGCCCAAAACACAGCCCAAAATCACCCTAAAACACACCCCAAAATCACCCCAAAACACAGCCCCAAACCCAGCCCAGACCGGCCAGTGGATCGCCATGGTGGAGAGCTTCAACCAGGCCCTCAAGGTGGGGAAACCCCCCTAAAATACACCCCAAAATTACCCTAAAACACAGCCCAGACACAGCCTAGAACCACCCAAAACATACCCCCAAAAACATACAGCCAAAATCACCCCAAAACACAGCCCAAAATCACCCCAAAACATACTCCCAAAAACCACCCCAAAACACAGCCCCAATCCCAGCCCAGAGCAGCCAGGGGATCGCCATGGTGGAGAGCTTCAACCAGGCCCTCAAGGTGGGGACACCCCCAAAATACAGCCCAAAATCACCCTAAAACACAGCCCAGACACAGCCCAAAATCACCCCAAAACACAGCCCAAAATCACCCCAAAACATACCCCCAAAAACCACCCCAAAACACAGCCCAGAATCACCCCAAAATACACCCCAAAAACCATCCCAAAACCGTCCCAAAAATACACCCCCAAACCCCGCCCAGAGCGGGGGGCTCACCCCTGAGTGCGTCCCAGACCAAGAGGAGAAGGGGGACAAAGCCCCCAGACCCATATAGGGGAGGATGTGGCCCCCAGGCCCATGGGAAATGGGCAAATGAAGCCCCCAGACCCATGAACGGAGGGGGGGATGAAGCCCCCAGACCCTGGCATTGTGCTGGAGTGGTTGGGGAGCACCCAGGGGGTCCCAGGGGGTTTGAGCAGCACCCAGGGGGTCCTGGGCAGCTCTTAGGGGGTCTTGGACCACCCAGGGGGGCTTGAGGGGCACCCAGGCGGTCTTGGGCAGTACCCGGGGGGTCCCAGGGAACACCCAGGGGGTCTTGGGGAATATGTTGGGGGTCTTGGGGAACACCCAGGGGGTCCTGGGGAACATCTTGGGGGTCTTGGACAGCACCCAGAGGGTCCTGAGGGGTAGCCAGGGGGTCTTGGGGAACATCTTGGGGGTCTTGGGGAACATCTCGGGGGTCTTGGGCAGCACCTGGGGGGTCTTGGGGAACATCTCAGGGGTCTTGGGGAACATCTTGGGGGTCTCGGGGAACATCTTGGGTGTCCTGGGGAACAGCCAGGGGGTCTTGGGGAACATCTCGGGGGTCTTGGGCAGCACCAGGGGGTCCTGGGGAACATTTTGGGGGTCTTGGACAGCACCCAGGGGGTCCTGAGGGGTAGCCAGGGGGTCTTGGGGGATCCTGAGGGGCAGCCAGGGGGTCTTGGGGAACATTTTGGGGGTCTTGGGGAACATCTTGGGGGTCTTGGAGAACATCTCAGTGGTCTTGGGCAGCACCCAGGGGGTCCTGGGGAACACGCAGGGGGTCTTGGGTGGTCTTGAGGAGCACCCAGGGGTCCCAGGGAGCACCCAGAGGGTCCCCGTGGAATGGGATGGGTGGCGCACCCCCCCGGGGTGAGCCCCCTCCCCAAAAGCCCCCTCCCCAACGCCCTCAGGAGATCGGGGACGTGGAGAACTGGGCCAGGAGCATCGAGCTGGACATGAGGACCATCGCCACCGCCCTCGAGTACGTCTACAAGGGGCAGCTGCAGCCCTCCTGCTCCTGAGGGACCCCCCCAGGGACCCCCGGGACCCCCCAGCGCCGCCAGTCCCGGGGGTCTCCCCACCGTGCCCTCAGCACCCCGGCACGGGGAGCGATGGGTTAAAGGGGGGATGTGGAATAAAGGGGGGGGGCCCNCCCCCCGAGGGACTTGGGGACCCCTCTGAGCATCGTGGGGACCCCCTGAGACATATGGGGACCCCCCCTCTGCTCCCCAAGGTACGTGGGGACCCCCCCTGTGCCCCCCCCCGAGGGACATTGAGACCCCCTTTCTCCCCCTCGAGGGTCGTGGGGACCCCCCGAGGGACTTGGGGACCCCCCCTCTGTCCCAGGAAGGAGGTGGTGACCCCCCTCTGCACCCCCCGTGCCGGGGGTCTCCTGTTGTGGCGGGGGGGCTCTGGGAACACGGGACAGACCCCTGGGGTCACCCTCGAATCCCAGGGTGGGGGGGAAATGGGGGTCCTGAACCCCCAAATCCCCCTGAATGGGGGTCCTGAGCCCCCCAGATGGGGGTCCTGAGCCCCCAAACTCCCCCAGATGAGGGTCCTGAGCCCCCAAACCCCCTGGTGGGGGTCCTGAGCCCCCCAGATGAGGGTCCTGAGCCCCCAAACCCCCTGGTGGGGGTCCTGAGCCCCCCCAAACCCCCCCGGTGGGGGTCCTGAGCCCCCAACGCCCCCGTGGGGGTCCCGCAGGGGGGCCCGGGGGGGGCACAGGGTCCCCGCGGGTCCCCTCCCCTGGAGGGGGCAGCCGGGCCGGGGGTCCCGGCCAGGGCAGGGACCCCCCCGGGGGTCTCGGGGGTCCCGCGGGGCGCCGGGGCCCCCGGCGGGG
>NW_024367373.1:30430-32861 GCF_014805655.1 Passer montanus
GAGACCCCCGTGCTCGGGGCAGGGCGGGGGTGGGGGGTCCCACCGGGCCCCTGGGGGGTCCGGGCAGGGGTCCCAGTGTCTGTGTCACCCCCCGGCCGTGTGGCTGTACCTGGCACTGGTGGCACTGGGAGGGTCACACGGGGGGGGTCACACGGGGGGGTCCCACATGTCTTCTGTCCCCAGGCCATGTGGCTGTACCTGGCAGGGGTCACACAGAGTGGCTGTCACACTGTCCCTGTCCTTGTCCCCAGGCCATGTTGGGGGTCCTGAGCCCCCAACCCCCCCGTGGGGGTCCCGCAGGGGGGCCCGGGGGGGGCACAGGGTCCCCGCGGGTCCCCTCCCCTGGAGGGGGCAGCCGGGCCGGGGGTCCCGGCCAGGGCAGGGACCCCCCCGGGGGTCTCGGGGGTCCCGCGGGTCGCCGGTGCCCCGGGCGGGGGGGGGGACGGGCCCGAGGGGCCCCCCCCGGAGCCCCCCCGTGCCCGGGCGGTGACGCACGGCCCCGCTAATCCGGGCCCGGCCCGGGCCAGACCGGGACAAGGTGGGGCTGCGGTGCCGCGGGGGGCTCGGCCCCACCCCGGGAGGGGCTTTGGGGTGCGCCCACCCCCCCGGGAGGGCGGGGATCCCCCCGGGCACCCCTGGGCGCGCAGGAGGCGGGGCCAGGCCCGGGTCAGTCCCGGGTGAGCCGAGCGGGGCCGGGTCAGTCCCGGGTGACCGCTGGGTCCGGGCGGGGGGGGGGAGCTGTCCCTGTCCCTGTCCCCAGGCCATGTGGCTGTACGCGGCGCTGCTGGCGCTGCTCTGGGCGCTGGGCTGGCTGCTGCGCGACCGCCGCACGCTGCCCACGGTCAGCGACAAGCACGTCTTCATCACGGGCTGCGACAGCGGCTTCGGCAGGCTGCTGGCCCGGCGGCTGGCCCGGCGCGGCTTCCGCGTGCTGGCCGCCTGCCTGACCCCGCAGGGCGCCGAGAGCCTGCGCGGGGACAGCGCCGGGACACAGCTCAGCACCACCCTGCTCGATGTCACCCGCTCCGACAGCATCCGCAGCGCCGCCGAGTGGGTGCAGAGCCAGGTGGGCGACAAAGGTGAGGGGGGGGATTGGGGAGGGGCTGTAGGGCAGGGGGGACACAGAGGGACAAGGGCTAAAGCAGGGGACGGGGGGATGAGGAGTCCCCAAGGAGGGGCTGTGGGGGACAGGGGGGCACAAGGACATGAGAAGGGGATGGGGGGCACATGGGGACACTTTGGGGGTCCCAGGGGACACTCTGTGGGGGTGCCAGGGGTCACTCTGGGGGTGCCATTCTGGGGTTCCCCACATTCTTTGTCCCCCCAGGGCTGTTTGGGCTGGTGAACAACGCGGGCATTGCCAACCCCATCGGCCCCACGGAGTGGATGGACATCGAGGACTTCCGGCGCGTCATGGCCGTCAACGCCCTGGGGGCCATCGAGGTGACGCTGCGGCTGCTGCCGCTGCTGAAGCGCGCGCGGGGCCGCGTGGTCAACACCTCCAGCGTGCTGGGCCGCATCTCCGCCAACGGCGGCGGCTACTGCATCTCCAAGTACTGCATCGAGGCCTTCTCCGACAGCCTCAGGTGGGCGCTGGGCCCGGGCACGGCCTGAGCTGAGCCCTGCTGGGCATGGCCTGATCCACCCTGGGCACGGCCTGAGCTGAGCCCTGGGCACGGGCTGAGCCTTCCTGGTTGTGCCCTGATGCCCCTGCCCACCCCCTGACCCCTCTGATCACCCCGTGCCCCCCTCCAGGCGGGACATGCGGCACTTTGGGGTCAAGGTCAGCATCGTGGAGCCGGGGTTCTTCAAGACCAACGTGACGGACCTGGACGCGCTGGAGGCGTCGCTGCGGCAGCGCTGGGAGCGCCTGGAGCCGGCCACGCGCAGCAGCTACGGGGAGCACTTCCTGCCCCAGTGTGAGCGGGGCTGGGGGGCACGGGCCGGGACCCCCGCACCCTGAGCCCCACAGCTCAGCGGCACCCTGCCTCAGTTTCCCTTTCCTGCATCCCTCAAATTCAGTGTCTCACCCTGCCTCAGTTTCCCTTTTCTGCATCCCTCAAATTCAGTGTCTCACCCTGCCTCAGTTTCCCTTTTCTGACTCTTTCACCTCCTCAAGTTCATCATCTCACCCTGCCTCAGTTTCCCCTCCTGACCCATTTCCTGCACCCCCCAAACCCCAAAATTCAGTGTCTCATCCCTGCCTCAGTTTCCCTTTTCCCACTCTTCCCCACCTCCCCCAGCCCCCAAATTCCACAATGTCCCCCCTGCCTCAGTTTCGCTTTTCCTGCCTCAGTTTCCCCTCTCCACCTGCCCCATGTCCCCCCCGTCCCTGTCCCCCCCGTGTCCCCCTGACACTGTCCTGTGTCCCTGTCCCCCCCATGTCCCCTCTGACCCTGTCCCCCCATGTCCCCCCCGTGTCCCCTGGCTG
>NW_024367373.1:32916-36783 GCF_014805655.1 Passer montanus
CCCTGTCCCCCCGTGTCCCCCTGTCCCCCCTGACCTGTGCCCCGTGCCGTGTCCCCCTGTCCCTGTCCCCTGACCTGTGCCCGTGCCGTGTCCCCCTGTCCCCTGACCTGTGCCCGTGCCGTGCCCGCAGACCTGCGCGTGCAGCGGCTGCTGCTGTCGCTGCTGTGTGACCCGGACCTGGCCAAGGTGACGAGCTGCATGGAGCACGCGCTGCGGGCGCGCCACCCGCGCAGCCGCTACAGCGCGGGCTGGGACGCCAAGCTGCTCTGGCTGCCGGCCTCCTACCTGCCCTCGGCGCTCGTGGACCTGGCCCTGGCCCTCATCCTGCCCCGGCCAGCCCAGAGCGGCCGCTGAGAGACCCCCGGCCCAAATTAAATCCCCCAGACCCAAATTAAACCTCCCTGCAGTGGTGTAATAAATGTCCTGAACTCACCCATCCTTGTTTTCGCTCAGTTCAGGGGATTTGGGGACACTGAGGTGGCACTTGGGGCATCACGGACATGGCCCTGGCCCTCATCCTGCCCCGGCCAGCCCAGAGCAGCCGCTGAGAGACCCCCGAGCCAAATGAAACCCCCAGACCCAAATTAAACCTCCCTGCGGTGGTGTAATAAATGTCCTGAACTCACCCATCCTTGTTTTCGCTCAGTTCAGGGGATTTGGGGACACTGAGGTGGCACTTGGGGCATCACGGACATGGCCCTGGCCCTCATCCTGCCCCGGCCAGCCCAGAGCAGCCGCTGAGAGACCCCCGAGCCAAATGAAACCCCCAGACCCAAATTAAACCCCCCAGGGGTGGGGAATAAATGCCCCAAACTCTCCCATCCTTGGTTGTGCTCAGCTCGGGGGGGGATTTGGGGACACTGAGGAGGCACGTGAGGATTTGGGGACATGGAGGTGGCACACGGAGCCCCCAGAGCCACCAGGAGCAGTCCCCGGCCCCACAGGGTCACAGGGGGACCCCAAAACTCCCGGGTGGAGCCCCCCAACCCCATAAGACACCCCAACCCCATGAGGGATTCCCAACCCCCACGAGGGTCCTTGTCCCCCCCCATGAGGGACCCCCAGCCCAAAGACACCCCCAACCCTCAAAGAGACCCCAGACCCCTCAAAGGGACCCCAGACCCCCAAAGGGACCCCAGACCCCTCAAAGGGACCCCAGACCCCCAAAGGGACCCCCCAAAGGGTCCCCCCAGACCCCCCCAGTCACTCTCAGCTCTCCAGAAGCTTTTCCTTTATTGCAAACCCAGGGGGGCCCCAGAGCCCCCCAGGACCCCCGGGGGTGGGGGTGGCACTGCTGGGACCCCCCAGGACCCCCGGGGGGCAGGAATTCGGGGCGGGGGCTACATGACCTCGTAGCCGCTGCGGATCCCCCGCATGAGGCAGCAGGAGAAGAGAACGCCCAGGACCTGGGGGGACAGGGACGGTGACAGTGGGGACAGGGACAGGGGACAGGGATGGTGACAGCGGGGACAGGGACAGGGGACAGGGACGGTGACAATGGGGGACAGGGACAGGGGACAGGGACGGTGACAGTGGGGACAGGGACAGGGGACAGGGACGGTGACAGGGACAGGGACACTGGGAACAGGGAGGGTGACACTGGGGACAGGGACACTGGGGGGACAGGGACGGTGACAGTGGGGACAGGGACTGGGGACAGGGATGGTGACAATGGGGGGACAGGGACAGGGGACAGGGACAGGGGACAGGGACGGTGACAATGGGGACAGGGAGGGTGACAATGGGGACAGGGATGGGACACTGGGGGGGACAGGGACGGTGACAATGGGGACAGGGATGGGGACGGGGATGGGGATGGGGACAGTGACAGTGGGGACAGGGACGGGGACACTGGGGATAGGGACGGTGGGGACAGGGACGGTGGGGATAGGGACACTGGGGGGACAAGGACAGTGACACTGGGGACAGGGACAGGGATGGGGACAACGGGGACAGGGACACTGTGGAGGGGGGGGGTCAGTCAGCCCCAAATTCCGGAGGGGTCTCAGCCCCAAACTGAGGAGGGGTCTCAGCCCCCATTCCGGGGGGTCCCAGCCCCCATTTTGGGGGGAGTTCCAGCCCTTTCAGGGGGGATCTCAGCCCCCATTCTGGGGGGCTCTCAGCCCCCATTCAGGAGAGTCTCAGCCCACATTTGGGGGGGGTCCTATCCCCATTCTGGGTGGTCCCAGCCCCCTTTTGGGGGGGGTCTCACCTCGACGAAGGCGATGCCCAGCGCCACGGCCGCCAGCACCAGCACGTTCCTCCTGAGCCAGGCCTCGAGGCTCGGCAGGCAGCCCTGGGAGGGGGGGCACGGGCGGTCAGGGGGCTCGGGGAGCCCCCCGGAGGGGCAGGCTGAGCAACTGGGGAGGGGTCTCACCCTGCTGAAGACGGTGGCCGGGCTGGGCCGGACGTTGCAGCCGGGGCCGGGCTGGCGGCAGCAGGAGCTGGGCACGGAGTCGTTGGCCCTGAAGGGCTCCACGCTGGCCCAGTCCGTGTAGTTATCCACCCCACAGCACGAGAACTGCCCGGAAAGGGGGTCAGCGAGGGCGGGGAGGGCTCCAGGAGCAGCCCCCTCCCCAATTCGGGGGTGCCCCCAGGCTCACCTCGTGCTGGAAGGCGTCCAGGGCCGCGCTCAGCGCCGGCTCCTCGCCGTAGCTCCTCACGGCCTCCCGCAGCCCCTCCTCCACCAGCCCGTGCACCTGGGGGGGCAGGGGCGTCACGGGGGGCGGCAGGGACCCCCGGGGGGGCTGGGGGGCCGGGGACCCCCGGGGTGCGGGCAGGGACCCCCACCTTGTCCTTGAAGACGTAGCCGGCGATGGCGGCGGCACAAAGGGCTGGGTTGGGGGGTCCTGGAGGGTTCCCCACGTCAGGCTGGCTCACGGGGGTCCCGGGGGGTCCCGGGGGTGACCCGGGTATGTCCTGGGGGTCTGGGGTGTCCTGGGGGTCTGGGGGTGTCCTGGGGGATCTCGGGGGTGTTCTGAGGTGTCCCGGGGAGTGTCCCAGGAGGTCTGGGGGTGCCCCAGGGGGTCTCAGGGGTGTCTGGGGGGTCTGGGGTGTCCCGGGGTTGCCCCGGGGGGGTGTCCCAGGGGGTCTCAGGGGTGTCCCAGGATGTCCTGGGGGTGTCCCTGGGGGTGTCCCAGAGTGTCCCGGGGGGTCTGGGGTGTCTCGGAGTGTCTCAGGGGGTGTCCCGGGGGGTCTCAGGGTTGTCCCGGGGGGGTGTCCCAGGGGGTCTCAGGGGTGTCCCAGGATGTCCTGGGGGTGTCCCTGGGGGTGTCCCAGAGTGTCCCGGGGGGTCTGGGGTGTCTCGGAGTGTCTCAGGGGGTGTCCCGGGGGGTCTCAGGGGTGTCCCGGGGGTGTCCCGGGGTCGCCCCGGGGGTCCCGCGGGCAGCCCCCCCCTCACCGTGGTGACCATGCAGTAGCTCTCCCTCCAGGCGCCGCAGCAGCCGAAGAAGGCGGTGAAGAAGATGACGACCCCCAGGGCCAGCAGGGCGGCGGGGGCCCAGCCCGCGCCCCCCCCCGCCGCCAGCGGGGCCCTGCCCAGCGCCAGCAGCGCGTACGAGCCGATGGCGACCAGGGCCACGCCGCACACCTGGGGGGCACGGCGGGCACCGAGCCTCAGGGACGGCCGGGACCCCTCCCCAAATCCCCCCGCGGCGCCGCGCCCCGCTCTGGGGCAGAACAGAGGGGGGGACACACGGGGGGGACAGAGCAGAGCCCCCCCGGAGAGGGGACACGGGGGGACACGGGGGGGGCACGGAGCGTCGGGGACAGCCGGGACCCCTCCCCAGCTCCTGCCGAGCCCCCTCCCCGAATCCCCCCGCAGCGCCGCTCTCTGAACTGGGGGCGAACAGAGGGGGGGGGACACGG
>NW_024367373.1:36885-38900 GCF_014805655.1 Passer montanus
GACACGGGGGGACACGGGGGGGCCAGCGGGAAGTTCAGGAAGTCCGGCCCTTCCGGCCACGCGGGAGCGCGCGGGGGGGCACCCGTCCCGCTCGGGGGTCCCGCGGGGTCCGGGGGGGTTCATCCCACCGGGGCACCCCCCCGCCCTGGGGTCCGCCTACACCAGGAGACCCCTCCCCGTGCCCGGTGTGCCCGCGGGGGGGGTGGCACCCGCGGTGTCACCGTGTCCCCCCCCCGCGGCACTCGAGGGGTGACTCAGCCCCGCCAGGGTGGCGACAGCTCCGGCCCCGCGTGGGGGGGCGGGAAGGGGCCCCGTGTCCCCACAATGTCCCCCCCGTGTCCCCCCGTGTCCCCCTTACGTAGCCGTAGGTCAGGTTGCCAGCCGGACTCACCCAGAAGATGAAGTTGAAGAAGAAAACCAAGAACTTCACACACTTCATGCCGCCCTCGATCGCCATGGCTGCGGGAGCGGCGGCTCAGCACCGGCACCGGCACCGGGCCCGCGGCCGGTACCGCTCCCCGCGACCCAGGAACCGCCGGCCCGGGCCCTGCCCCGCTACCGGTACCGGCACCGGCACCGCTCCGCCCGGCCCGGAGCTCCCGGTACCGCTCCCGGTGCTCCCGGTACCGCTCCACCCATTCCGGTACTCCCGGTACCGCTCCCCTCCCGCTCCCGGTACCGCTCCCCTCCCCGGCCCGGTGCTCCCGGACGTCCCGGTACCGCTCCCTCCCAGGTCCCGGTCCCGGAGTTCCCGGGGCTGCTCTCCCCCTGCCCCGCTCCCCCTCCCGGTCCCGGGGGTCTCGGTACCACTTTCCCCCATTCCCGGTGGTCCCGGTCCCGTCCCCCCCCCATTCCCGGTGGTCCCGGTCCCATTTCCCCCCCCGTTCCCGGTGGTCCCGGTGGTCCCGGGGCCGCTCCCGGTGCCGCTCACCGCCGCCCCTCCCGAGCGCTCCGGGATCATGTGACGGACGGGGACGAGCCAGGAGAGCCCCGGGCCCGCCCCGGGCCCGCCCCGGCACCGGCACCGCCCCCGGCCCGCCGCACACCGGGGCTGCGGGACCCTTCACTGGGGACCCTTCATTGGGGACACTTTATTGGGGACACTTGGGGACACCGAGGGGGACCCGGGACTCTGAGCCGCCACCGCGCCCCGCACCGCGGTCCCAGAGCCCCCCGACCCGCACCGGGGGTCCCTGTCCCCCCCTGACCCCTCACCCGGGGGTCCCTGTGACCCCTGACCCCGCACTTGGGGTCCCTGTCCCCCCGACCCCTGACCCGTGGTCCCTGCTGTCCCTGCTGTCCCCCTGTCCTTGGTCCCGGTCACCCTGGTCCTGCACCCCAAGGCCCTCGGGACCCCCAGCCCCTCACCCTGGGGGTCCCAAACCCCCTGGACCCTCCCTCTTGGGGGCCCAGCCCCTCCTGACCCCACACCCGGGGGTCCCTGTCACCCCCTGACCCCACACCCGGGGGTCTCTGTCACCCCCGACCCCCACCCCAATGTCCCCCAGCCCCCCAAATCCCCACTCCAGTGTCCCCTAGCCCCGTGTCCCCCCTGTCCCCCGTGTCCCCGCTGTCCCCGGTGTCCCCGGTGTCCCCGCTGTCCCCGGTGTCCCCCAGCCCGTCCAGCGCGGCCAGCACGGCCCGCAGGTGCGGGGGGTGCACGAAGGCCACGAGCCCCCCGCGGTTGGCCCAGCGCTGGGGCCCGGCCCGGCCCGGTTCCGGCCGGTTGTAGAGCAGCTCGGGGGGGTCCCCGGGGTGCCCGTCCCGCCGCGCCCGCAGCGCCCCCTCCAAGGCCACCACGCCGCCGCCCAGGGCCCGCAGGATGGCGTGGGGGGCACACGAGTCCCAGGCGAAGGTGGTGGCCTGCGACAGCACGAAGGCGTCCGCCAGCCCCAGCGCCACGCACAGCAGCTTGTAGCCCGCGCCGGCCGCGAAGAGCGGGGGACCCCCGCCCAGCGAGGCCAGCGCCCCCCGCACCGCCGCGGCCTCGGCCCGGCTCAGCACCACGCGGGGAC
>NW_024367373.1:38934-43003 GCF_014805655.1 Passer montanus
CACAGGGTGAGGGGTATGGGGGAGTTGGGACCCCGGGATGGGGGGCAATTGGGTGATGGGCACCCCAGGGTGAGGGAAACGGGGGAATTGGGACCCCAGGGTGAGGGGGGTTGGGGACACCAGGGTGAAGGGTCAAGGGTGACAGTGACCCTGAGGTGTGGGGGACAGGGTGACAGGGACCCCCAGTGCAGGGTCAGGGGTCTCAGGGGTCCCAGGGTGCAGGGTCAGGGGTCCCGGGGGTCCCGGGGTGCCGGGCTCTGGCTGTACCTGCCGGTCTGGGGGTCCCTCTGGAAGAAGGGCTCGTTGATGACCCCCAGCACGGGGAGCCCGCTGCGGCGCTCGAAGGCGCCCATGAGCACCAGGGCCGAGCGCAGCCCCCCGGGCGCCACGCCATCCACGGCGGCCACGTCCTCGCGGCCCCCGATGAACTCGTTGGTGGAGTCTGGGGGAGCCAGGGGCAGCCAGGGGCTCTGGGGGTGCCAGCCCTGGCCCTCACCCTGGCCCTGTTTCTGTCCCCTCCATCCCACCCCAATCCCATCCCATCCTGTCACCGTCCCCATCCCCATCCTCATCCCATCCCTGTCCCCACCCCGTCCCATCCTTGTCCCCCTCCCTGTCCCCATCCCTGTCCCATCCCCATCCCCATCCTCATCCCATCCCCATCCCCATCCTCATCCCATCCCTGTCCCCATCCCATCCTGTCCCTGTCCCCATCCCCATCCCATCCAATCCCTGTCCCCATCCCTGTCCTCGTCCCCATCCCATCCCTGTCCCCGTTCCTGTCCCCGTCACTGTCCCCGTCCCTGTCCCATCCCATCCCATCCCGGCTCTGGGGGTGCCAGCCCTGGCCCTCACCCTGGCCCTGTTTCTGTCCCCTCCATCCCACCCCAATCCCATCCCATCCTCATCCCATCCCCATCCCCATCCTCATCCCATCCCTGTCCCCATCCCATCCTGTCCCTGTCCCCATCCCCATCCCATCCAATCCCTGTCCCCATCCCTGTCCTCGTCCCCATCCCATCCCTGTCCCCGTTCCTGTCCCCGTCACTGTCCCCGTCCCTGTCCCATCCCATCCCATCCCTGTCCCTGTCTCCCCCCTGTCCCCATCCCCGTCCCTGTCCCCACCCCACGGCCCCTCACCAATGGGGTCTATCCAGATCCCCACGTCCCCTGGGGACACTCCGGGGTCGATGCCATCCAGCTCCGTGTCCCCAAGTGTCACCTCCTGGTGCACGGCCTCTGCCAGCAGCTCGGCCGCCCTCGTCTGCTCGGGGCCCAGCACGGCCAGCAGCAGGGCCACCGTGTCCCCCGGGGTGTCACAGACCCGCACCGTCACCGTGCCACCTGCCGGGACACAAATCAGCCCCCAGGGTGGCACAGGGACACCCAGGGTGGCACAGACCTGCACCGTCACTGTGCCACCTGCCGGGACACAACATCAGCCCCCAGGGTGGCACAGGGACACCCAGGGTGGCACAGACCCGCACTGTCACCGTGCCACCTGCCGGGACACAACATCACACAGGGACAGGGCACAGGGACACCCAGGGTGGCACTGTCACCGTGCCACCTGCCGGGGACACAACCCAGGGACCCCCGACTCAGCCACGGCACCACAGACCCCGTGGGGACCCTGACTCAGCCACGGGACTGTGGGGACATGGGGACATGGGACATGGGGCAGGGTGACACTGGGACATGGGGACATGGGATATGGGACATGGGGACATGGGCAGGGTGACACTGGGACATTGGGACATGGGATATGGGACATGGGGACATGGGCAGGGTGACACTGGGACATGGGGACATGGGATATGGGACATGGGGACATGGGCAGGGTGACACTGGGACATTGGGACATGGGGACTCCCTCCCTCCTCGGCCTTGGCCCCACATCCCCACGTGTGTCCCCTCTGTCCCCACACCCCTCACAGATGTTCCCATCCCACTGTCCCTGCTGTCCCCTCACTGTCCCCACATCCCCTCTGTCCCCTCAGTGTCCCCATGTCCCTCAGTGTCCCCTCACTGTCCCCACTGTCCCCTCACTGTCCCCACTGTCCCCTCAGTGTCCCGCTGTCCCCGCTCACCCCGCGCGTCCCTGAACTCGCTGCTCTCCTCGCCGTGGATGTGTCCCCGGAGCTCGGGGAACTGCGGCGACACCGGGGGGGGCTCAGGGGGGGCCTGGCGGGTGCCACCCCCCCCGGCCACCCCCGGGCTGTCCCCACCTGCGTCCCCAGGTCGTGCTTGATGAGCTCCTGGATCAGCACGTCCGCCAGGGTTTTGAAGTCGCGGGCGAAGCGGGGGCCGCGCTCCGGGCCCGGCTTCTCGGCCACCGGCAGCCGCGCCAGCGGCCCCTCGGCCCGGCAGCGCCGCGCCACCTCGGCCGCCTTCTGCGACACCGCCACCAGCGCCGGCAGCAGCCCCGCCATGCCCGCGACACAGCGACACGGCCACACGGCCACGCAGAGACACCGCCACACGGCCAAGGGACACGGCGACAGCCGCGACACAGCGACACCGCCACACCGCGACAGCCGCGACACCTGCGGGGGCAGCCGCGGGTCAGGGACGGGGGCGGAAAGGCTCCGAAATGACCCCAAATGGGGACGGGGGACAGGGGGATAGGGGGACATTGGGGTGTGGGGACAGGGGGACATAGGGATCGGGACAGGGGGATGTGGGGACAGGAGGACATTGAGACATGGACATTGGGATTTTAGGGACATTGGGATGTGGGGACAGGGGGATTTGGGGACATGGGGACACGGAGACACTGGGATTGGGACAGAGGGATGTGGGAATTTGGGGACAGGGGGATGTGGGGACAGGGACAGGGGGACATGGACATTGGGATTTTAGGGACATTGGGACTGGGACAGGGGGATTTGGGGTGTGGGGACAGGGGGACATTGGGATAGGGACACTGGGATTTTAGGGACATTGGGATGTGGAGGCAGGCTGACATGTGGGACATTGGCAATTGGGATTTTGGGGACACTGGAATGCGGGGACATGGGGAATTGGGGACAAGGGGATGTGGGGACCCGGGCCCACGGGGACCCGGGGGACGTGGCGATGCGGACGCGGGCACAGGGGGACGCGGGGACACAAAGGCGGCCACGGGGACATGGCGCTGTGGCCGGGGGGCCGCGCGGCTGTCCCCAGCTGTCCCCGCGGGGGGGTGGCCCTGTCGGGGCCGGGCCGGGGGGGTCCCCGCTGTCCCCGGAAGGCGCGGGGCCACGCGGCCCCCCCGGAACGGCCCCGGAACGCCCCCAAAATCCCCCCCCCCGCCACCTCCGCGCCGGGGACCCCCCCCCAGTGCGGGTCCCCACCCCGGGGACACCCTGGGGACACCCCTGGGGACACCCCGGGGACCCCCGGGGCCGCGCTGCCGTTACCGGGGCCGCTGACAGCTCCGCGGGCAGCCGGGGGCGGGGACGGGGCCGCGTCACGGCCGCGCTTAACCCGCTCGCTGCCGCGGCCCCGCGGCGACACCGGGGACACCGCGCGGGGACACCGGGGGGCGCCGCCGCGCCGGGCGGGGGGCGACACCGCGGGAGGTGACACCCCCCGGAGCGTGACACCCCGGGACGGTGACACCGGGGACACCGCGGCGGCGGCGGGGGCACGCCGGGGGTCCCGTGTCGCGTGTCCCGTGTCGCGTGTCCCGTGTCGCGTGTCGCGGGTCCCCAGAGCGCCCCCGCCGCAGTTCCGGCCCCGCCGCTCGGGGGTGCGCTGCCCCCAAAACCACGGTGACACCGGGGACACCGCGGCGGCGGCGGGGGCACGCCGGGGGTCCCGTGTCGCGTGTCCAGTGTCGCGTGTCCCGTGTCCCGTGTCGCGGGTCCCCAGAGCGCCCCCGCCGCAGTTCCGGCCCCGCCGCGCGGGGGAGCGCTGCCCCAAAAACGGGGCCGCCCCCCCCCCCCATAAAAAACCCCACCGGGACCCCCCAGGGCCGGGCCAGCCCTGCCGAGCCCCCCGGTGCGCCCCCGGTGGGTTTCCCCTCTCCATGGTTCTGATGGCACCGGGAAAAACGGGGGGGGGGGGGCCCGGGTCCCCGGGGGGG
>NW_024367373.1:43015-43443 GCF_014805655.1 Passer montanus
AAAGGGGGGGGGGGTCCCGGTCACCCGGGGGGTCCCCACGGTGACCTCGGGGCCGGGGTCCCCCCGTTGCTCCCCTGGCTCCTCCCGGGAGCGCTGCGGGGTGGGCTCCCCCTGTGCTCCCCCCGAGCGCCTTGGGAGCGCGACCCCCGAGACCCCCGCCACCCCCGGGGGTCCCGGTGCCCCCCGGGCCGCGCTGGGGGGTCCCCGCCCCTCCGGGAGCGCCGCTCCTGCAGCACCTCCCGGTGCCGGGACGCTCCAGACCGGGCAGATTCGGCCCCCTCCCCGAATTTCAGCCCCCCTCGGGGGTCCCCGAGCCCCCCAACTCCGGCGGGGCACCCCCGGCCCGGGCTCCGCTCGCTGTGGGGCTCGGGGGCAACTCTGGGGGCTCGGGGGCAGCTCGGGGGGCTTGGGGGGCTCGGGGGCAGCTC
>NW_024367373.1:43456-44116 GCF_014805655.1 Passer montanus
AGCCGAGGGGCGGGCGGGGGGTGCCCGAGCGCACCGGGCGGCGGCGGGGCCGTTCCCGGGGCTCGGGGGGCCGGCGGCGGCTGGTGCCAAGCCCCTGCCAGAACCTCTTTTGTGCGCCCGCAGCCAATCAAGGCCGCTGACGACACACTTCTCTTGGGGTATAAAACCCCGGGGCCGCCGCTACCGCCGCTTTTTTTCACCCCCCCGCCGCTCTCCCGATGTATTTCTTGCTGTCCCCCCCCGGCATGGCCCCGCTGTGGTGGCTGCTGGGCTCGCTGCTGGCCGCGGTGGCGGGGGGGGGGTCCGGGGAGCAGCCCCCCGCCTCCGAGCCCGCCTGCCCCGTGTGCCTGTGGCGGCGGCAGAGCAAAGAGCTGCGCCTGGAGAGCATCAAGTCGCAGATCCTGAGCAAGCTGCGGCTGAAGGAAGCGCCCAACATCACCCGGGAGGTGGTGAAGCAGCTGCTGCCCAAGGCCCCCCCGCTCCAGCAGCTCCTGGACCTCCACGACTTCCAGGGGGACTCGCTGCAGCACGACGAGTACCTGGAGGAGGACGAGTACCACGCCACCACCGAGACCGTCATCAGCATGGCCCAGGAAAGTCAGTGCCGCCCTTTGTTCCGCTGCAAACTTCGCCGCAGGACTCCCCCCCCCGCCCCCGGCC
>NW_024367373.1:44967-54347 GCF_014805655.1 Passer montanus
TCCCCGCTCGGCACCGACGGCCCCGCGGGGCGCCCAGGCCGCCCCGAGCCCCCCCCGGGGGTCCCCGAGTCACCCCCGGCCTCCCCGAGCCCCCCCCGGGGGTCTCCGATTCCTCCCGGGGGTCCCCGAGCCCCCCCCGGTCCGTGCGGGTCCCGCGGGGACGCTTCGTGTGCGCGGGGACGGGGACAAGGGGACAACGGGGGACAACGGGGGACAACGGGGGACAACGGGGGACAACAAGGGGACAGGGGGACAGCGGACTGGGAGAGGGGACTGGGACTGGGAGAGGGGCCCCGTGCTGGGGAGCAGGAGCTGGCCCTGGGGACTGGGGCTGGGGACAGGGTGCTGACACTGGGACTGGGAGGTGGCACTGGGAGATGGTCCTGAGTGCTGGGAGCTGGCACTGGGAGCTGGGAGCTGGCACTGGGAGCTGGGAGTTGGTACTGGGGACTGGGGAGAGGGACTGGGGAGCAGCAGCTGGCACCGAGTGCTGGGGCTGGGGACAGGGTGCTGACACTGGACTGGAACTGGGGACACAGGACTGGCACTGGGAGCTGGAGCTGAGTGCTGGGAGCTGGGACAGGAGACTGGGACTGGCACTGGGACAAGGTGCTGGGACTGGGGACACAGGACTGGGAGCTGGGACTGGGGACTGGGAGCTGGAGCTGAGCACTGGGAGCTGGGACTGGGTGCTGGGACGGGCACTGGGACCGGCACTGGGAAGCTGGGACTGGGGACTGGGACTGGGAGCTGGGGACTGGCACTGGGACTGGCACTGGGAGCTGGGACTGGGAGCTGGCAGCAGCACCCGGCCCAGCACCAGCACTGGAACCTGGCCCTGGGTACTGGAACCAGAAACTGGGGACTGAGACTGGGAACTGGGATTGGGACTGGGAGGACACTGGTGAGTGGGAAGTGGGGACTGGGACTGGGAACAGAGACTGGGACTGGGGACTGGGAGCTCAGACTGGAACTGGGGACTGGGACTGGGAGCTCGGACTGGGAACGGAGACAGGGCACTGGGGACTGGGAGCTCGGACTGGAACTGGGGACAGGGACTGGAACTGGTGTCACCGACTTTGCTCTCAGACTGGGGACTGAAACTGGAACTGAGACTGAGACTGGGAACTGGGACTGGAAACTCAGCCTGGGGACTGAAACTGGGAACTGAGACTGAGACTGGGACTGGGACTGGGGCTGGAACTGGAACTGGGGACTGGGACTGGACTGGGAGCTGGGACTGGGGCTGGGAACTGGGACCGGGAGCTGGGAACTGGGACTGGGAGCTGGCAGCGGGGCCCGTGACCCGTCACTGCGTGCTGGGACCTGGCACCGGTGCCTGGGGACCTGGGGACTGTCACCAGGCGCTGGCACCGCTCAGCGGTGGCACTGGGGGCTGGCACTGGGGGCACGGCGCAGGTGGCACGGTGACCCCGCGGTCCCCAGGGCACGTGGCGGGGTGACAGCGGGGTGACAGCAGGGTGACAAACAGGGTGACAACGGGGTGACAAACAGGCTGGCAGCAGGGTGACGGTGAGGTGACATCAGGGTGACGGCAAGGCCACAGCGGGGTGACAGCAGGGTGACAGCAGGGCCGGGCTGGGGACAGGCCAGCGCGGCCGGGGGTCCCCGCAGGGACAGCGGGAGGGGACGCGGGCCCTTGGCCGCGCCTGGCTCGGCTCCGCCCCCTCCCTGCCTCAGTTTCCCCCGGGATTTCTCCACCTGCTCCCGGCGCGGGACCCCCGGGGGGGCGAGGGGCCGGGGGCGAAGGGCGAGCGGAAGGGAGGGAGGTGTGAGGCGCTGCCGCCCCCTCCCCGAATTTCCTTCCCAGGCATTAAATGCGCTCAGGCGGCTTTGAAATTTTATTACCCATAAAATTGACGACACGCTGGGGTTTTCCTCCCCGGGCCTCGGGCCCCCCCTCCCCGCCCCTTTGGCAGCTCGGGGGCCCCCCAAAATAAAGGGCAGGGCTCCTCCTCCCCCCGGGGGTCCCGCGGGCCCGGACCCCCGGCCGGATGCGCCCCGGGCCGGGGAGGGGGGGCTCCTCTCCGTTATTATTTTGATTTTATTCTCCCCTCCCCGCTCGCCCCCCCCGGGCCATTGCGGGGTTTTTATGGTTCCTGAACAGAAGGAGGGGAAGGCGCTTTATGGGCGCAGCAGAGCCATAAAGATCTCGGGTTCCCCCCGCCCCCCCCCGGGAGCAGCCGCGAGGGTTAATTGGCTCCCAAGCCCCCCGAGGGGCTACCCGTGACCCCCGCGACCCGCGGGGGGTGGGGAGCTTAATGAGGCCCTGGGGGGGGCCCGGGGGGGCTGGGGGCTGGAGGGGGGCACAAGGACGGGGGGACAGCGCCGAGCACCTCGGGGCGGGGGGCTCGGTGAGGGGGGGGCCGCGCTCGGGGGGCCCCAAGGCGGAACAAAGAGCTGGGGGGGCTCCGGGGCCGCCCCCCGGCCGGCTCAGGCCCAGCTGGGCCCGGTGTCCCGGTAACCTTTATCCCCCGTTGCCACGGCGACGGGACGAGCATCCCGGCACCGCGGCCGGCGGGACCCCCCCTCGCCGCGCCCCGCGCCCCCCGGCCCGGGCAGCGACAGCGGCGACCCCGGGGAGGGGCTCCGGGGGGTCTGCGGCGGCCCCGCTGGCACCGGGAGCCCCAAAACCCCAGCTGAGCCCCCAAAACCCGACCCGGAGCCCCAAAACCCCACCTGAAACCCCCCAAATCCGACCTGGAGTCCCTAGTCCCCACCTGGAGCCCCAAAATCCGACCCGGAGCCCCAAAACCCCACCTGAGCCTCCAATCCCCACCTGAACTCCCCCAAATCCACACCTGAACTCCCAAACCCGACCCGGAGCCCCAAATCCCCACTTGAACCCCCAAATCCCCACCTGAACTCCCCCAAATCCCAACCTGGACCCCCAAATCCCCACCCGGACTCCCAAATCCCCACCTGAACCCCCAAAATCCGACCTGGATCCCCCAAATTCCCCCCGCACCCCCGGGTGTCACCATCCCCCCCCGGGTGACAAAGCCCCCCCGAGCTGTTTGGGGGGGGGTCACTCGTGGCAGTGAGCGCCGGGGGGGTGCCAGGGGGGTCCCCGCGGCCCCCAGCCCCATTTGCGAGCGCGGGGGAGGCGGCAGCGCCGGTGTCGTGACCCCCGCGGCAAATGGCCCCGCGCTGCAGCTGGGCGCTATTAAACCTGACCGGGGCGGGCGGGGGGCGGATCCCCCCCTCAATTCGACACAGATGTGGGGCCGGGCCGGGGGGACCCCCGCAGCCGGCTCGGGGGTGTCAGCGCTGCGTTTGGTCACCTGCCGGGTTTGGGGGGGCTGCGGGAGCCCCCCGAGGTGCGACCCCCACCCCGCGGCCCCGAGCAGGTGCTGCGGGCCCGGAGCCCCCCGCCCCACGCAGGCCGGAACCCACTCCCCCCCCCCCAAGGGGGGGCCCCGGGGGCCCCCCCCCGGCCCCCCGGGGCCCCGGGGGGGGGGGGAAGCCCGAGCAGGTGCTGCGGGCCCGGAGCCCCCTGCCCCACGCAGGCCGGAACCCACCCACCCACCCCCCCCAAGGGGGGCTCGCTGGGGCCCCTCCCGAGCCCCCCGGGGCCGCGGGTCGGGGGGCAAGCGGGGACCCCCTCGCGGCGACCCCCGGGGCGGCCTCTGCCCCGACCTTCACCCCCAGGCCCGGGAGGGGCTGCCCCGACCCCCAGCGCTCGGGGGTCCCGCGGCGGGGCCGGGGGGGTCCGGAGTGCGGCTCGGGGGTCCCAGAGAAGGGCCCGGGGGTCCCGGAGTGCAGCTCGGGGGTCCTGGCACGGAGCTGGGGGGTCCTGGAGTGGAGCTGGGGGGCCCCAGAGAGGGTCTCGGCTCCCGGTGCTGGGCCGGGGGGATACCAGAGAGGGGTCTCTGGTCCCGACACGGGGCTCGGGGGTCCCGGAGTGGTGCTGAGGGGGTCCCAGAGAGGGTCTTGGGTCCCGCACGGGGATCTTTGGTCCCGGAATGGGGCCAGGGGGATCCCAGAGAGGGTCTCGGGGGTCCCGGAGTGGTGCTGAGGGGGTCCCAGAGAGGGTCTTGGGTCCCGCACGGGGATCTTTGGTCCCGGAATGGGGCCAGGGGGATCCCAGAGAGGGTCTCGGGGGTCCCGGAGTGGTGCTGAGGGGGTCTCGGAGAGGGTCTCGGGGGTCCCGGAGCGGTGCTGAGGGGGTCCCAGAGGGTCTCGGCTCCCGGTGCGGGGCCGGGGGGTCCCGCACTGAGTCCCGGCTGTCCCGGAGCGCGGGGCGGGGGTCCCACCGGGTTGGGGGGGGGGTCCCACCGGTGGGGGTCCCAAGGCCAACCCTGACGCCCCCTCTCCCCGCTCGCCCCGCAGCCGACCCGGCGGTGCAGATCGAGGGCAACCCGCACTGCTGCTTCTTCAACTTCAGCCCCAAGGTCATGTTCACCAAGGTGGTGAAGGCGCAGCTCTGGGTGTACCTGCGGCCGGTGCAGCACACCTCCACCGTGTACCTGCAGATCCTGCGCCTCAAGCCCGTCACGGACGAGGGCAGCCGCCACATCCGCATCCGCTCGCTCAAGATCGAGCTCAACTCGCGCGCCGGCCACTGGCAGAGCATCGACTTCAAGCACGTCCTGCAGAACTGGTTCAAGCAGCCCCACAACAACTGGGGCATCGAGATCAACGCCTTCGACCCCAACGGCAACGACCTGGCCGTCACCTCGCTGGGGCCCGGCGCCGAGGGGCTGGTGGGTGGCGCTGCCGGGGGCTCAGGGGGTCCCCAGAGGGGGACGGGGGGGTTGGGGTGTCCCAGAGGGGGGACAGGGGGTTTGGGGTGTCCCCAGAGGGGGGGACAGAGTGTTTGGGGTGTCCCCAGAGGGGCACAGAGGGGCTGTGGGTGGCACTGCCCGGGGGGACAGCGGGTTTGGGGTGTCCCCAGGGGGGCACTGGGTGGGTGGTGGGATGGGGCTGGGGGACAGTGACAGCTCCGTGGGGCTGATGACAGGTCTGGGGGGCAGTGACAGCTCTAAGGGGCTGGTCACAGCTTTGTGGGGACAGTAACAGCTCCATGGGGACAGTGACACTCTCGTGGGGTGGGTGGCAGCTCCACGGGGCTGGTGGCAGTTCTGTGAGGACAGTGCCACCTCAGTAGTGCTCCTGGTGTCACTGACAGCCCCGTGGGGCTGGGGACACCTGCAGGACATGCCACCACCCCCTGGCACAGCGCAGCCGGGCTGGGTGGAGCAGCGTGCGGTGGGGTGGTGTGTCACATTGTCCTCACCATTGTCCCTGTGTCCCCTCACCGCTGTCCCCTCATGGCTGTCCATGTCTCCTCACCACTGTCCCTGTCCCCTCTCGCCTGTCCCCTCACCATTGTCCCCTGCGTCCCCTCACCACTGTGTCCTCATGGCTGTCCCCACTGTCCCGTTGCCGCTGTCCCCTGTGTCCCCGCACGTCCGTCCCTGTCCCTTCATGGCTGTTCCCTCACTGCTGTCCCCTCCCGGCTGTTCCTGTCCCCTCACCCCTGTCCCCTGTGTCCCTTCATTGCTGTCCCTGTCCCCTCTCGGCCGTCCTGTCCCCTCACATCTATCCCCTTCTGGCTGTCCCCCCTGTCCCTTCCCGCTGTCCCTGTCCCCTCCTGGCTGTCCCGCATGTCCCTTCACCCCTGTCCCCCGTGTTTCCTCCCTGCTGTCCCTTGTGTCCCTTCACTGCTGTCCCTGTCCCCGCTGTCCCCTCGCTGTCCCCATCCCCTCGCTGTCCCCATCCCCTCGCTGTCCCCATCCCCTCCCTGTCCCCTCGCTGTCCCCGCGTGCCACCCCGGTACCTCGGTGGTGCCAGGGCAGGTACCAGGGGCAGGGGACAGTGGCCGTGCTGTTGGGGACAGCGTCGCCCCAGCACGCGTACAGGTCGAAGCTGCGGTTGCACACGGGCCCTGGGGGGCACAGATGTCGCCGAGGTGTCACCGAGGTGTCCCCGAGGTGTCCCCAAGGTGTCCCCGAGGTGTGGCCGGGGCGTGGCCGGGGCGTGGCGCTCACCTGGCGGGGGCGGGGCCAGGCGCAGGTGCAGCTCGCAGGCCTGGCGGTAGCGGCGCCCGTGTCCCCCCGCTGTCCCTGTCCCCGCTGTCCCCGTGTCCCCTCGCTGTCCCCTCGCTGTCCCCAGCACCCCTTCATGGAGCTGCGCGTCCTGGAGAACAACAAGCGCTCGCGGCGGAACCTGGGGCTGGACTGCGACGAGCACTCCACGGAGTCGCGCTGCTGCCGCTACCCGCTCACCGTGGACTTCGAGGCGTTCGGCTGGGACTGGATCATCGCCCCCAAGCGCTACAAGGCCAACTACTGCTCGGGCCAGTGCGAGTACATGTTCATGCAGAAGTACCCGCACACGCACCTGGTGCAGCAGGCCAACCCGCGCGGCTCGGCCGGGCCCTGCTGCACGCCCACCAAGATGTCCCCCATCAACATGCTCTACTTCAACGACAAGCAGCAGATCATCTACGGCAAGATCCCCGGCATGGTGGTGGATCGCTGCGGCTGCTCCTAGAGCCGCGCTGCCGCCCCGCGCCCCCTCCGGGCGAGCCCCCGCTGCCCCCCGCGGGCTCCTCTGCATTTTTTCCGCTCTTTTTTTTTTTTTTGCTTTTTTTTTTTTTTTTTTTTTTTTTTTTGGATTTTTTTGTGGTTGGTTCGGGGCGGGGCGGGAAGCGCAAAGTGACAAAGGCCAAGCGTTGAAATCGGTTTGGATGGAGGAGGAGGAGGAGGAGGAAGGCACGGAATAGCGAGCCCGCGATCCCACGCGCATTGTGCAATAAAGCGACCGGACGGAGAAGGGAAGGGGGGGGCCGGGACCCCCACGCCGCGGTGGCGACACGGGGACACCGCGGGGACACGGCCCCGGGTGGCGGCTCCCCCGCGCCAGCCCAGCAGGACGAGGACGAGGAGGAGGAGGAAGAGCGAGCGCACCCCGCGTCTCCCCGAGCTCCTGGAGCAGCGCTGGGGACACCGCTGGTGACACCGCTGGTGACACCCGGGGGGGGTGACCCCGTCCCCGCGGCCGCAGCGAGGTCCGGCCGCGGGACCCCCGGCACCGGGAGGAATCCGCCTCCCTTCTTTAATTTATTTATTTATTAATCGCCCTCCCGGCCGGCGCTCGCCCCGCTCGCTCCCCTCGCAGCCGGGGCCGGCTCCGGAGGGGCCGCTGCAGCCCCGAGACCCCCGGGGACCCCCAGGGACCCCCGGGCGAGGGCGGCTGCAGGGCCCGGAGCCTCCGCCCGGGCTTTGGCTGCAGCCCTGGCACCGGCCCCGGGCTCCGCCGGGGGTGAGGGCGGCCCGGGGGTCACCCGGAGGCGACACCAGAATTGTTGGGAGGCTCCGGCTGGGGCTGAAATTCCGCTTACGCCGCACATTCGCCTCGCGCTGCCCTCGGAGGGTTTTGGTTTTGTTTGTTTTTTTATGATTTTTTTTCTGTTGTTTGTGTTTTGTTTCACGTGAGAACGAACCCCCCGCGTGTCCCGAGGCTCCGCCGCGGCTCCTGCGGTTCCCCCCGGCCCCGAGCGGTGCGGCCGGGGGAGGCTCGGCAGGGGGAGAAGCCCCCGCGGACCCCCAGCACTTATCCCCCGGTGCCGCAGCCGGGGGGCTCCGGGCGGAGCAGCACTTAGGGGGACTCCAGGGCCACCCGGATCTTTAGCACTTGTCGCCGGCTCCGCCGCAGCCCCGCGGGGCCCCGGAGCGCCCCCGGGCCCCTCCTGGCGCCGCAGCACTTAAGGGGCCCCTGGTGCCAGGCTGGTGCCACCGCCCGTGTCACCGCCCCGTGTCACCGCCCTGGTGGCGCCGGCGGGGGCCGAGGCGAGGGGACGGGGATGGGGACAGCCGGGGGGGGCAGGAAGGGGAGGGAGAGCCCCCCGCGCCCCCCAAAAGGGGCACAGCCTGGTCCGGGGGTCAGCAGCCCCTCGTGGCGGCCGCAGCCTCTCGTGGGGGTCAGCAGCCCCCCGAGGTGGTCACCAGTCCCCCGTGGTGGTCACCAGTCCCCCGTGGTGGTCACCAGCCCCCCGTGGTGGTCAGTAGCCCCCCGAGGTGGTCACCAGCCCCCCGAGGTGGTCAGTAGCCCCCCGAGGTGGCCGCGCTCCCCGGGCTCGGGGCTCCCCCGCCCTGCCCGGCCGTGCCCGGGGGGCTCCGGGGACACCCCCGTGCCCAGCGCTGCCCCCACCGGGAGAGGTCCGGAACCGCTGGGAGGAACTGGGAGGGACTGGGAGCGGCCCTGGAGCCCCAAAGCCGCGGTGCCCAAAAAGCCCCGCGAGGCCCCGGGGCTGCCACGGGCCGGGGGCACCGAGGGGCAGGACGGGGAGGGCGGGCACTGGCACCAGTTACCACCGGGCACTGGGACCAGTTACCGCCGGGCACTGGGACCAGTTCGGGACTGGGCACTGGGACCCATCAGCTCTAGGCACAGGGACCAGTCAGAGCTGGAAACTGGGACCAGTTACCCCCGGGCACTGCACCAGTCCCCACAGTGGGCACCACTGGTCCCAGTGCATGGGATTAACTGGTCCCAGTACTGGCACTGACTGGTCCCAGTTCCCAGAGCTAACTGGTCCCAGTGCCCAGCTCAGACTGGTCCCAGCGTCCGGGACTAACTGGTCCCAGTGCCCAGGGTTAACTGGTCCGAGTACCCAGCTCTGCCTGGTCCCAGTGCCAGGGTTAACTGGTCCCAGTGCCCAGCTCTGACTGGTCCCAGTACCAGGGTTAACTGGTCCCAGTGCCCAGGGTTAACTGGTCCGAGTACCCAGCTCTGCCTGGTCCCAGTGCCCAGGATTAACTGGTCCCAGTACCCAGCTCTGACTGGTGCCAGTGCCTGGAACTGGTGGATTCCAGTGCCCAGAACTGACTGGTCCCAGTTCCCGGGGGTAACTGGTCCCAGTGCCAGGGTTAACTGGTCCCAGTGCCCAGCTCTGCCTGGTCCCAGTGCCAGGATTAACTGGTCCCAGAACCCAGATCTGACTGGTCCCAGTGCCCAGCTCTGACTGGTGCCAGTTCCTGGAACTGGTGGATTCCAGTGCCCAGTCCAACTGGTCCCAGTGCCCGGCTCTGACTGGTCCCAGTGCCAGGGTTAACTGGTCCCAATGCCTGGCACTAACTGGTCCCAGTGCCAGGCTCTGACTGGTCCCAGTGCCAGGGTTAACTGGTCCCAGTGCCCAGCTCTGACTGGTCCCAGTGCCCGGGACCGACTGGTGCCACAGGCAGGGGGTGGCGGGGGGTGGCGCCCCCCGAGTATATTATTATTCTAATTATTCTAATTATTCTAATTATTTCCCGCTCTCGGGCTGTGCGTGTCCTAGGTTCCTTTTCTGTTGGTCCGTCCGTTGTTTTTGTCCCTCGTTCTGTCGCTCCGGGGGGACCCGGGGGGGTCCC
>NW_024367373.1:54874-56425 GCF_014805655.1 Passer montanus
GGGAGGGGGGGGCGGGGCCGAACTCAGCACTTGAACAGCAAAAATATAAAAAGAAAGAATAAAAAAAAAATTCCAAAAAAATGTAAAATGTTTTTTTTAAAAATAGAGAAATAATCTGAGAGTTCAGCTCCACCCCCGGCGCTCTGGGGGTGGCCATGTCCCCGTTGTCACCTTTGTCACCTCGAGGTGGTGTGGGAAGGATTTGGGCTCTGGAAGGTTCCAGAGGGGACCTTGGGGGTGACACTGGGGACAGCCCCGAGGGACAGGGGACACCCCCCAGGCTGGCACGGGGACAACGCCCCACTGCTGAGCCCTGGTCCTTGGGGACACCGGGCATGGGGACATTGCCATGGGGACAGCTGGGACAGGGCTGGGGGAGGGATGGGGACAGCTGGGACAGGGCTAGGGGCACTCGGGACAGGGCTGGGGACACCCGGGACAGGGCTGGGGACAGCTGGGACAGGGTTGGGGACACGGGACAGGGTTAGGGACAGCTGGGACAGGGCTGGGGGCACTCGGGACAGGGCTGGGGACCTTTGGGACAGGGTTAGGGACAGCTGGGACAGGGCTGGGGACAGTTGGGACAGGGCTGGGGACATTGAGGACAGGGCTGGGGACAGCTGGGACAGGGCTGGGGACACTCGGGACAGAGCTGGGGACAGCTGGGACAGGGCTGGGGGCACTCGGGACAGGGTTGGGGACACGGGACAGGGCTGGGGACAGCTGGGACAGGGTTGGGGACACGGGACAGGGTTAGGGACAGCTGGGACAGGGCTGGGGACAGCTGGGACAGGGCTGGGGACACTCGGGACAGGGCTGGGGACACTCAGGGTCCCAGCCCAGCCCCCGGTTGTAAAAGGAGATTTTTAAAGGGGATTTTTAGGGGGGATTTTTAATTTTTAATGGGGGATTTTAGGGAAGGATTTTAATGGGATTTTTAAGGAGGATTTTTAATGGGGGATTTTTACAGAGGAGGATTTTATGGGGGATTTCAAGGGGGGAATTTAAGGGGGGATTTTTAATGGGGGAGGATTTGAAGGGGGAATTTAAGGGGGGATTTTACGAGCAGCCCCAGGAGCCGGGGCCGCTTTATGGAGCCTCATTAGGGGCTGCAGCTATGCCGGGAATGTCCCCGGCTAATTAGGGCTGGCCGGGGACAGGGAGGTGTCACCGCGGGGGGGACAGGGGGGCAGGGGTGTCACCAGGGGAGGGGACAGGGGGGCAGTGACCCCCAGTGTGCGAGGAGTGGACACAGGGACGGACACAGGGATGGACACAGGGATGGACACAAGGATGGACACAGGACGGACACAGGGATGAACACAGGGATGGACACAGGGACGGACACAGGGACTGGACACAGGGATGGACACAGGGATGGACACAGGACGGACACAGGGATGAACACAGGGATGTGGCTCCAGCTGGGTCAGCGGGTCCTGCTGGGTTGGTGGCCCCGTGGCCACTGGCCATGTCCCCAGTGTCCACTCTGGCCAGATCCTCCAGGTCACCCCCGAGGCCCCTCCGGCCCCTCCCATGCAGCTGCGGTCA
>NW_024367373.1:56480-70486 GCF_014805655.1 Passer montanus
CGGGACAGGGCTGGGGACAGCTGGGACAGGGCTAGGGGCACTCGGGACAGGGCTGGGGACACTCGGGACAGGGCTGGGGACAGTTGGGACAGGGCTGGGGACACCCGGGACAGGGCTGGGGACAGCTGGGACAGGGCTGGGGACACTCGGGACAGAGCTGGGGACAGCTGGGACAGGGCTGGGGGCACTCGGGACAGGGCTGGGGACAGCTGGGACAGGGCTGGGGGCAGCTGGGACAGGGGTGGGGACACTCGGGACAGGGTTGGGGACACTCGGGACAGGGCTGGGGACAGCTGGGACAGGGCTGGGGACACTCGGGACAGGGCTGGGGACACTCAGGGTCCCAGCCCAGCCCCCGGTTGTAAAAGGAGATTTTTAAAGGGGATTTTTAGGGGGGATTTTTAATTTTTAATGGGGGATTTTAGGGAAGGATTTTAATGGGATTTTTAAGGAGGATTTTTAATGGGGGATTTTTACAGAGGAGGATTTTATGGGGGATTTCAAGGGGGGAATTTAAGGGGGGATTTTTAATGGGGGAGGATTTGAAGGGGGAATTTAAGGGGGGATTTTACGAGCAGCCCCAGGAGCCGGGGCCGCTTTATGGAGCCTCATTAGGGGCTGCAGCTATGCCGGGAATGTCCCCGGCTAATTAGGGCTGGCCGGGGACAGGGAGGTGTCACCGCGGGGGGGACAGGGGGGCAGGGGTGTCACCAGGGGAGGGGACAGGGGGGCAGTGACCCCCAGTGTGCGAGGAGTGGACACAGGGACGGACACAGGGATGGACACAAGGATGGACACAGGACGGACACAGGGATGAACACAGGGATGTGGCTCCAGCTGGGTCAGCGGGTCCTGCTGGGTTGGTGGCCCCGTGGCCACTGGCCATGTCCCCAGTGTCCACTCTGGCCATGTCCCCTCTGTCCACTCTGGCCAGATCCTCCAGGACACCCCCGAGGCCTCCCCGGCCCCTCCCATGCAGCTGCGGTCACCTCTGAGTGACCAGAGTGACCACTGCCCGTCCCCAGAGTGGCCACTGTCCCTGTCACTGTCCCTGTCCTGTCCCCTCTGGTGTGGAGGGAGCCCAGGCCGAGCCCGAGGGGGCACCGGGGGGGTTTTGGTTTTCATTTCTCTGCTCAAAGACTTGAACGAGCGCTCGCCTTTGTTCCGTTCCCCCGTTCCCATTCCCTGTTCCCTGCCCTGTTCCCATTCCCCTTTTACCATTCCCTTTTCCTGTTCCCGTTCCCCTTTCTCTGTTCCCATTTCCCTTCCCCTGTTCCCTTTCCCCTTTTCCCATTCCCTTTCCCCATTCCTGTTCCCACTCCTTTTCCTGTCCCTGTTTCCTTTTCCCCATTCCCTTTCCCCTTTCCCCATCCCCATTCCCCTTTCCCCCATTCCCTTTTCCCCCGTAGGGGGGACAAGGAGGGGACACGAATTCCTAGAAAACCTCAGGAACACCTGGAAAACTTCGGGGATTCCAGGAAAAGCTTAAGGAAAAACTGGATGTGACGCCAGGAATTCCTGGAAAACCTCAGGAAAGTCTGGACAGCACCAGGAAAAACACAGGAATTCCTGGAAAACCTGGATTTAACACCAGGAATTCCGGGAAAACCTCGGGAAAACCTCGGGAATAGCCCAGGAAAGGAGGGAATTCCCAGAATTCCAGCCCAGCATCCAAACCCCCAGAAAAAAAAAATGGGATTTCCTTGGAAAAGGGAAGATTTTTATTGGGAAACGTGGGATGAGGGGCAGAGCCCGACCCTTCCGAGGGAAAAACCGGGAAAATAGAAAAAACTGGGAATACAAAACCCGGGAAAAACCGGGAAAAAACTGGGAAAAAACTGAGGATTTTTGGGAAGGGAAGGAACATCTTGGGAACCTCCCGGAGTCTCCGAGGTTCCCGAGGGTGGAAAAGGAGAATTCCCAAAAAAATAGAATCTCTTGGGCTGGGAATGGCCCCGGAATTCCGGGAATGGCCCCGGCCCCGCTGCTCCCAAGGCTCCGGGAGGAGATTCCCGAAATTCCAACTCCTGGGAGCTCAAGTCTTCAACAGGGGAAGGGTTCAGGCAAGGCCCACCTGGAAATCCAAGAAATCCCTGGAATTCCTGCTGGGATTCCACGGGAAAATCCTAAAAATCCCATGGGATTGGGATGCCGTGATTCCCATGGGAGCTGCTCCGTGAATCCCCCCAAAATCCCTGGAAAAATAACCCCAAAATCATGGGAAAATGGCCACAAATCCCTGGGAAAAACAGACTCAAATTCCTGGAAAAACAGCCCCAAATTCCTGGGAAAATGGTCACAAATCCCTGGAAAAATAACCCCAAATCCCTGGAAAAACAAACCCAAAATCCTGGGAAAAGCAGCCCCAAATTCCTGGGAAAAGAGCCCTAAAAATCCTGGGAAAAAAGCTCAAAAATTGCTGGAAAAATAACCCTAAATTCTTGAAAAACCACCCCAAATCCATCCAAAACCACCCCAAATTCATGGAAAACCACCCCAAATCCATGGAAAACCACCCCAAATCCATCCAAAACCACCCTAAATTCATGGAAGAACACCCCAAATTCATGGAAAACAACCCTAAATCCATGGAAAACCACCCCAAATCCATGGAATCCCCGACATTCTGGGAATTGTGCCCCGGATTTGGGAATTCCCTCCCTCCCAAACCCAGCTCCTCCTTTTCCCTTTGATTTTTTGGGGAAAACTTCAAAAACTGAGGAGCAAAATCCTCCAAGGAAAAGGGGAATTCCCTGGGTGGGAGCTGGGAATTCCATGGAAAATTGGGAATGAGGGAAAAGGGGATCCTGACCTGAGGAGAGGCCGGAGCAGCTCAGACGATCCCGAACCTTTCTGCCCTTTTCCGCTTCTTTGCCTGGATTTGGGAAGGGCCAAAAAGAGGGAAAATTCCAGAAATCCGTGAGGAGAATCCCGGGAAAAAGAGGGAGAGGGAGGGGGGTGGGAATGGGGAAATTCCTGATCCCAAAGGGCAGGAAAATCCCGGGATTTGGGGGGGTTTTCCTGAGGAAAAGTGGCCCAAAATACAGGGAATTCCAAAGTCCGAATTCCTGGTGAAAAGACCCCAAAATTCCCAGGAAAACAATCCTGAAATCCCTAGAAAATTAGTCCTGAATTCCTCGAAAAACAGCCCCAAAATACCTGAAAAAGCAGCCCTGAAATCCATGGAAAATTAGCCCCAAATCCATGAGAAAAGCAGTCTCAAAACCCCTGGAAAATGCCCCATAATCAATGGAAAACCCCCCAAAATCCCGGGAAAACAATCCTGAAATCCCTGGAAAACCTCCTCACATCCCTGGATCTCTCAAGGGCTGGGAATTGGGAAGTGGTTTTGGGATGAGCCCAGGAATTCCTGGGAATCCTGGTCCCAAATCCCAGGAATTCTGGCCCCAAATCCCGGAATTCCCACCCCAAATCCCGGAATTCTGGCCCCACCTCGGAGTCCTCGGCGGCCCCGGCCCCGGTGACGATCCCAAACCTTTCCTTCCTCTTCTTCAGCTTCTCATCCTCCTCGCTCTGGGGTTGGGAATGACGGGAATGGGATCAGGAATGGGATCAGGAATGGGTCCCTGGGATCCCTCCCGATCCCATTCCAGGGCAGGGAAACATTCCCGTTATCCCTGGGTGAGCCAATTCCCCAAAAAAAACTAATCCCCAAAAACCCCAATCCCAGAAAAACCAAAATTCCCAAAAACCCCAAATTCCTAAAACCCCAATTCTCAAAAAACCCAAAATTCCCAAACCCCAAAAGATCCAATTCCAAAAAAACCAAAATTCCCAAAACCCCAATTCCCAAAAAACCAAAATTTAAAAAAAAAACAATTCCCAAAAACCCCAATTCCCAAAAACCCCAAATTCCCCAAAACCAGGGAAGGATGGAGCCAGCAGAGCTGGAAAAATGTGGAATTTTGGGATAATCCTGGTGTGGGGAGGGCGCCCTGGCATTCCCAGAATTCCCAAAACTCCTGGAATTCCCAAAATTCCCAAATCTCACCTTCTTGGAGAGGGAGGAGACGTTGAGGCCGAACCTCTGAGCCCTTTCCTTGAGCTTTTCCAGGTTTATCTGGGAAAAGGAAATTTGGGATTTGGGATCCTCGGGACTTCCAAAGGAGGAAATTCCGGAATAAAAATTCCCAAAATTCCTGAGCTCGGGGCTTTTCCAGAGGGGCTGATCCCAGGAAAACTCCGGGGGTTTTTTGGGGGAGTTGAAACCCAAAATTGCAGCTGGGATCCCAAAATTCCACCCAAAATTCCAACTGAATTCCCAAAATTCCACCCTAATTCCCTAAAATTCCAGCTGAATCCCCAAAAATCCACCATAATTCCCAAAATTCCTCACGAGTTCCTGTTGGAATTCCCCAAGTTCCACCCAAATTCCCAAAATTCCACCCAAATTCCGTGGGAATCCCCAATCCCAGATTTCCTTACCGTGGGTTTGGAGTCTGCTGAGAGCCCTGGAAAAGGAGAAAATTCCCAGATTTCAGCCCAGAACTGGGAATTCCCAGGAATTCCAGGAAAATCCCAAGCCTGGAGTTTCCAGGATGAGAAATCCCAGGAAAATCTGGGATCATTTGGGGTCTTTTCCCACCAAATCCCGAATTTCCCGCTCCCAGAAATGATGGAAAAGGAGAATTTGCAATGCCAGGGAATCCCCAGAATTCCAGGAATTCCCAAAATTCCCATTCCAGGAATTCCCTCTCCTCACCTTTTGTGGGAATTGTGGCCAAGCCAAACCTGTGGGAATGAAAAAACCAGGAATTAGGGCTGGAATTTTGGGAATTAGGGCAGAATTTTAGGAATCAGGGCTGGAATTTTGGGAATCAGGGCTCCTGGGATAGGAAGGATTTGGAATCCTCTGGGAATTCCATCCCAGGCAGGAATTCCTTCCCAAAAATTCCCACTAAATCCCCCAAAAATTCCCACAAGTTCCCTTTTCCCAGAGTTCCCTGATCCAGGGATTTGGAATCCTCTGGGAATTCCAGCTCAGCCCCACCCCAGGCAGGGATCCCACTCTGAATTCCCAAATTTTCCCCCAGAAGTCCCAAATTTCCCCCTAAAATTCCCAAATTCCCCCCCAGAATTCCCAAATTTCCCCCCAGAATTCCCAAATTTTCCCCCAGAATTCCCAAATCCCCCCAGCATTCCCACGTTTCCAGCTCACCGTGCTGCCCTCGCTGCCTTTTTGCTCTCCAGGCTGACGGGGACGTTGAACCTCTCGGCCCTTTTCTGCATCCTCTGGGAAAATGGGAAAGGAAAATGGGAATTCTGGGAATTGCCAGGGAAAACTGGGAATGCACAGCAGGGAATTGGGATTTTTCAGGGAAAAATGAGAATTTTGTGGCAAAAAAATGGAATTTTGCAGGGAAAATTTGAGATTTTTCAGTTGAAAATCGGGATTTCCAGGGGAAAATAGGGATTTTCTAGTGGAAAATTGGGATTCTCCAGAAAAAAAAAAAAGGATTTTTAGGAGAAAATTGGGATTTTTCAGGAAAGAACGGGATTTTCCAAGAGAAAACAGGGATTTTCCAGTAAAAAATTGGGATTTTCCAGGGGATTTTACCTCCATCTGGGAGATTTCCGAGGAGATTTTCACCACTTTCTTCTCCTGGATCCTGGAAAAAGTTTGGGAAAAGGTCAGGGGTGCTGCAGGGGGGATCTGCCCCCGCTCCCAGAATTCCCTGACCCCCAGCCCCTCATTCCCAGATTTCCCTGGGAATTCTCCTCACACGTCGGGCGACTTCAGCGGCGCCTCCTCCACCTTCACGGGCGGCTCCGGGGCCTTGGGCTCCTCCTCCTGCAAACCCGGGGAAATCCGTGGGAAATCCAAACCCTGGGATCCCAAACCCCGAGATCCCAAAATCCAGCATCCCCCATCCCAAATTCCCGGCACCGCAGTGTCCCAGGCACCAAACCCAGCGGATTTAGCCCCAAAAAAAGCTGGGAAAACAAAAAAACGATTAGAATTCTGGAAAGCTGCCTCGTTCCCACCCCAAACCCCCCGGAACACCGGGACGACCCCAAAACCCGAGATCCCAAACCCCGAGATCCCAAAATCCAGCATCCCCCATCCCAAATTCCTGTCACTGCAGCATCCCATGAGCCAAACCCAGCGGATTTAGCCCCAAAAAAGCTGGGAAAAGGAGGAAACGATGAAAATCCTGGACAGCTGCCTCGCTCCCACCCCAAACCCCCCGGAACACCGGGACGACCCCAAAGGCCCACCTCGATCTCCTCTCCCAGCACGTCCTCCTCGTTGGGCTCCTCCTCGGCTGGGGGGAAGCAGGGCAGGGTCAGGGCGCAGGGCCGCAATGTGGGGAGGGGGAGGCGGCCGCGGGCGGGGGCGGGGGCACCCACCGTGCTCCTCCAGGTAGGCCTGCAGCCGCTGGATCAGGTCCTGCTTGTTGCCCTTGGCCTCCAGGCCCCGCGCCAGGCACTCCTGCTTCAGCTCCGCCAGCTGCGGCCGCGGGGGCCCCTCAGGACCCCCGGGGACAGCCGGGAGCCCCAGGGACCCCCCAGGGACCCCACAGAGACCCTCAGACCCCTCCATATCCCCCTCAGAGCCCCCCAGAGCCCCCTCAGACCCTCACAGTCCCCTCAGAGCCCCCTCAGATCCCCCTCAGAGCCCGGCCCGTTTCCCGCCGCTGCCCCGCGCGCCCCCTCAGCCCCGGCCGCGGTCCCCGCCGTCCCCCCGGGGCTGTCCCCGCTGTCCCCGCGCTGTCCCCGCCGCTCTCCCGGCCCCGCTCCGCTGCCAGCGGCACCTTCAGCTTGTGCAGCTCCACCGGCTCCGCCGCCATCTTGTCACCCCCGCGCCGGCCCCGCCCCTCGCGCCGCGCCGGCCAATCAGCGCCGCGCGTCCTCCGCCGCCCCGCCCAAACGCGCCGCTCGCCATTGGTCGGCGCTGCCGGCAGCGCCCGCGGCTGATTGGTCTGTCTTGCGCTGGGGGCGGGGCGATATTAACTGACGTGGAGATGAACCAATAGGAATACGGAGATGCTGAGCGGCGGCCAATGAAATGAGAGGGCGGGAAATGCGGACTTCCAGGAGGTGGGGCCGGGACCGGAGCGGGGTCATTGAGGGACTCGATGTAATTAATTATTAAATATTATCTCATTGCATTAATAATCCTAGCTAGAGTTGGATATTTATAATTTCCTGCTCAGGTTATTACGTGTTTAGTGTGATATTATTGTTATTAATATATATGCTAATATTATTGATTATATATTAATATTATTAATAATATTAAAATCACCTGTATTAATATATGTAATATCAATATAATTATTACTACACTATTATTCCTTGCTATGTTATTTTTAACGAAAATATATTATTTGCTATGATTTAAACTCTTTATTATGTAGGGGTAAAGTAAAAATTGTTTATATTGTGGTTATTTAATTGCACTTTTGCGTATTAAGTATTAATTATTTATTATAAATTCCCTCATTAATTATTCGCCTTCACCCAGGGGTGCAAAGCACAACTTTGGGGTCATTTCCCGGAACATTCCAGAGTTTCCCACTCCCTTCCCCTCTCCAGGTGCTGCTCCCGAGGGCTGCGGGTTTATTCCGCTATTAAATTGATTATAACTTAATTTATTAATAATCTTATTTAGTACTACTCCCTATTTTTTTATTTCTCATTAAGAACACTTTGAGTCTCCAGAACAGCCCCCGTTTCCCGCAGCTCTCGAGCCACAACCCCCTCTTATTATCATTAAAGAAATTTAAACAAATTAAGTAATTAGATAAATTTGATTAATTTAAATAATATCCCTTATGGCTATGTCGGCCGCCATGATGAGTGTGGCGGCCGCCATGATGGGTGTGGCCGCCATGATGGGTGTGGAGGCCGCCATGATGGATTGAGGCGGCCATGATGGGTGTGTTCGCTTCTCCGTCAGGCCCGGCCGTGTCTCCCGGACTAACCGGACACGCCCTCACCCCAAGGGACAGCCGGGAGCCCCAGGGACCCCTCAGGGACCCCACAGAGACCCCTCAGGACCCCCGGGACCCCCAGATACCCCCGGGACCCCCAGGGACCCCTCAGGACTCCCAGATACCCCTCAGGACCCCCGCGTCCCCCAGGGACCCCTCAGGACCCCCAGGGACCCCTCAGGACCCCCAGATCCCCCTCAGGGACCCCACAGAGACCCCTCAGGACCCCCGGGACCCCCAGATACCCCCGGGACCCCCAGGGACCCCTCAGGACTCCCAGATACCCCTCAGGACCCCCGCGTCCCCCAGGGACCCCTCAGGACCCCCAGGGACCCCTCAGGACCCCCAGATCCCCCTCAGGGACCCCACAGAGACCCCTCAGATCCCTCTCAGGACCCCCAGATTCCCCCAGATCCCCCTCAGGGAATCCCCAGACCCCTCCAGATCCCCCTCAGGACCCCTCAGAGCCCCCCAGATCCCTCTCAGGGCCTCACACTCAAGATGGCGCCGCACGCTGAGGCCTCCCCGGTACCGCCAACATGGCGGCGCCCACAGGGTTGTCAGTGACGTCATTCTCTTTCCGGTGCGGACCGGAAGTGGTGCTGCCATGGCGGCCGACAGCTCCAGGGGCCTTGGGGACACCGGGGGGGCCTTGGGGACCCCCAAACCAACCCCTATTTCCACACCCCCCTTATTAAATCAACTCCCCTCTTTTTTTTTATTTTTTAACACAAAAACCACCACTCGATTTTCTTTAAAAAACCCAAATAAAAAGAAAAAAAATAGATTTTTTTATTCAAAGCCCTTTTTTTTGTTTTTTGGGGTGGGGGTCGGGGGTCTCCTCAGCGCGGCAGCGGCCGCCGCCCCTTCTTCCTCCTCTTGTGCTTGGTGTCCCCCCTGGGGGGGCCCCCCTGGGCCTGGGGGGGTCCCTGGGGGGGTCCCGCAGCCCCGGGGGGGGCGGGGAAAGCCCCCCCGGCCTCGCCCGGGCCCGGCTCCCCCCGGAAAACGCGGGCCAGGAAATCCTGGAGGTCAGCGGGGGACGGGGGGCTGCCCTTGGGGGGGGCCCTGGCGGAGAGGAAAGGGGGTTGGGGCACAGCTGGAGGCGCCTGGGCACAGCTGGATGGAGCTGGGCACTGCCTGGGCACCTCCTGAGCACACCTGGATGTGCCTGGGCACTCTCTAGAGACCCCCTGGGCACACCTGGATGCACCTGGGCACACCTGGATGGACCTGGGCACTCCCTGGATACACCTGGATGTACTTTGACGCACCTGGGCACTCCCTAGACACGCCTTGGGCACACCTGGGCACTCCCTGACCACACCTGGACACCCCCTGGGCACACCTGGGCATTCCCTGGACACACCTGGGCATTCCCTGGACACCCCCTGAGCACACCTGGGCACGCCCCGGCCCCTGGACACCCCCAGGACACCTCAGGACACACCCAGGGACATTGGGGACACTGTGAGGGGTCCTCAGGACACCCCTGGACACCCTCAGGACACCCTCAGGACACCCCTGGACACCCCCAGGACACCCCAGGACACCCCTGGCCCCACCCCGGCACTGACCGCTGGCGTCCGGCGGGCGTGGCTGTCCTGGCGCCGAAGGAACCTGGACACCCCCAGGGCACCCCTGGACACCCCCAGGACACCCCCAGAACAGCCCTGGACACCCTCAGGACACCCCTGGACACCCCCAGGACAGCCCTGGCCCCACCCCGGCACTGACCGCTGGCGTCCGGCGGGCGTGGCTGTCCTGGCGCCGAAGGACAGGTGGTAGGGGACACGGTGGCTGTCCGGGGAGATGGCCACGCGCTGGCAGCCCGCCCACTCTGGGGACAGACAGGGGACACGGTCACGGTGACACCAGAGAGACCCCTGGGGTGGGCATGGTGTCCCTTGGCCACGGTGACACCAGGCCCCCCCCGGGCCCTGTCACCCCCGGGCTGGGTGTGGCCCCCTGTCTGGGGCTGTGTCACCCTGGCGTGCGCGTGTCCCTCACCGGTGACGTCGTAGATGTGGCCGTCCATGCGGGCCAGGTAGGTGACCTTGAGGCCCAGCAGGCTGGACTCTGCCCACAGGTCACCCTCTTCGGCCGCGTGCCACCCGCCGCACGGGGCACAGTACCGGCCCCCGCGGGGGTCCCTGTCCAGCTGGAACCGCCTGCGGGGACATTGGGGACACTGTGACACCCCCAGGGACATTGGGGACACTGTGCCACCCACCGCAGGGGGCACAGTACCGGCCACCACGGGGGTCCCTGTCCAGCTGGAACCGCCTGTGGGGACATGGGGGACACTGTGACACCCCCAGGGACATTGGGGATACCCCCAGGGACACTGGGGACACTGTGACACCCCCCAGGGACATTGGGGACACCCCCAGGGACACTGGGGACACTGTGACACCCCCCAGGGACATTGGGGACACCCCCAGGGACACTGGGGACACTGTGACACCCCCAGGGCACAGCACCGGCCACCACGGGGGTCCCTGTCCAGCTGGAACCGCCTGTGGGGACATTGGGGACACCCCCAGGGACACGGTGAGACCCCAGGACACGATGTCCCCCCCACTGCTGTCCCCATTGTCCCCACTGTCCCCTCAGTGTCCCCTCAGTGTCCCCACTGTCCCCTCAGTGTCCCCAGTGTCCCCAGTGTCCCCTCAGTGTCCCCGCTGTCCCACCTGTGGCGTCCCCCGCAGCGCGTGCAGCCCATGGCGTCCATGGCGTCCCTGAGCTCCTCCTGCAGCCGGCCCAGGAACGCGCCCAGCGCCCGCGCCAGCTCCCCCTGCGCCAGCTGCTTCCTGGGATCCAAAATATGGGAATTAGAACCCAAAAAACGGGATTGGCACCCCAAAAATGGGATTGGCACCCCAAAATATGGGATTGGCACCCCAAAAATGGGATATACGGGCCCAGGAACACGCCCAGCGCCCGCGCCAGCTCCCCCTGCGCCAGCTGCTTCCTGGGACCCAAAAAATGGGGATTAGAACCCAAAATATGGGAATTAGAACCCCAAATATGGGATTCACACCCCAAAATATGGGAATGACACCCCGAAATATGGGATTGGCACCCCAAAATTTGAGATTCCCACCCCGAAATTCGGGATTTCCCCCCAAACTCACACCTGGTACTCGCGCCACCTCTCGGGGCTGCTCACCCACTCCCAGCCCACCCCAAAGCATGGGATTTACACCCCAAAAATTGGGATTTACACCCCAAAGCATGGGATTTACACCCCAAAATTGGGGATTTACCCCCCAAAATTGGGGATTTCCCCCGCAGACTCACGCCTGGTACTCGCGCCGCCTCTCGGGGCTGCTCACCCGCTCCCAGCCCGCCCCAAACCCCGGGATTCACACTCCAAAAAATGACATTTCCACCCCAAAATATGAGACCTACACACCAAAGCATGGAATTTACACCCCAAAACATGGAATTTACACCCCAAAATTGGGGATTTACCCCCCAAACCCTGGGATTTCCTCCCCAAACTCACGCCTGGTACTCGCGCCGCCTCTCGGGGCTGCTCACCCGCTCCCAGCCCGCCCGCAGCACCTTGAACGCCGCCTCCGCCCGGGGGTCGCGGCTCTTGTCGGGGTGCACCTGCCAAGGCACGGCCCTCAGGTCCCCAGCACGTCCCCAAGGTGTCCCCAGGGTGTCCCCAAGGTGTCCCCAAGACCCACCAGCACCGCCAGCCTCCGGTAGGCCCGCCGCAGCTCGGCGTCGCTGGCCGTGGGCTCCACCGCGAGCACCCGGAACGGGTCCAGCTCCTCCTCGGCCACCCCGGCCATGGCCACCAAGCGTGTCACCTCCTCGTCACCGCCGCCACCCCCTCGCTGGCCGGCCCGCCGCCGCAGCCGCTCGCCCAGCAGCTCCCGGGAGCGGCGGAGCCCCGCGGAGGCGCCGCGGAGGACGGAGCGCAGCGCCCCGAGGAGGAGGAGGAGGAGGAGGAAGAGCAGCGCCAGGAGAGCGCCCAGCAGGCGCAGGCACAGCGCCAGCCCGGCCCGGGCCAGCCGCAGGGTCCCGCGCTGTCCCCTGCCGGTGTCACCGAGCTGCTCCTCGGGCTCGGGGCGGCGTTGTGGCGGTGGCCGTCGTGCCCCGCGGGGGTCGCCGCTGTCCCGCGGGGGTCCCCGGTGGCGGCAGCCGAGCCCGCACGGGAGGTCCCGGGAGGGGCTCGGGGGAGCGGCCGGGGGGCCCCGGCAGCCGCAGCGACCCCCGGGGCTGGGGACACTGCCAGGGCTGGGGACATCCTCAGAAGTGGGGACACCTCCGGGGCTGGGGACACTGCTGGGGCTGGGGACACCCCCGGGGCTGGGGACATCCTCAGAAGTGGGGACACCTCCGGGGCAGGGGACATCCCCAGCGTTGGGGACGTGCCCGGGGTTGGGGACACTGCTGGGGCTGGGGACACCGTCAGAGGTAGGGACACCACCAGGGTTGGGGACATCCCCAGGGTTGGGGACACTCCTGGGGTTGGGGACACCCTCAGGGCTGGGGACATCCCCAGGGCTGGGGACACCCCGAGGACCGGGGACACCACAGGGACTGGTGACACCCTCAGGGTTGGGGACACTCCCAGGATTGGGGACACTCCCGGGCTCGGGGACGCCACCGCGGTTGGGGACAGGAGCGTGGCGCTCTCGGCTCTCGCTGTCGCCGGTCCCGGCCGTGGCTCCGGTGGCTCCGGTGGCTCCGGGGGCCGCGCGGGGGGGGCCGCAGCTCCCGCCGCCCCCGGGGGCCGCCCCCCGGTACCGGGGCCGCTGCATCGCCCCGGGGTCAGGTCACGGCCATGCCTGGGGACAGCGGGGGGACAGCGGGGGGACAGCGGGGTCAGCACCCGGGCACCGGCACCGTGGAGAGCCCCGAGGGACCCCTGAGCCGCACCGGGACAACCAGAACAGCCCCGGGACTCCCCAAAATGAAGCCGAGACCCCACAAAATGAACCTGGGACCCCCGAGATGGCCCCGGGACCCCCGAACCGAGCACTGGGACCCCCCAAAATGGACACGGGACCCCCCAAAACAGACCCAGGACCCCCAGGATGGACACGGGACCCCCCAAAATGAACCCGGGGACCCCCAGGATGGCCCCGGGACCCCCGAACCGAACACCGGGACCCCCAGAACGACCCCGAGAGCCCCGAACCGAGCCCCGGGACCCCCCAAAAAAGGACTCGGTACCCCCAGAAGGGCCCCGGGACCCCCAGAATGGCCCCGGGACCCCCCAAAATGGACACGAGACCTCCCAAACCTGCCCGGGGATCCCCTAAACCGACCCCCGGGACACCTAAACTGGCCCGGAATCCCCGAACCGGGCCCCGGGACCCCCCAGACCGGCCCTGGGACCCCCGGGCGCTCGGAGCCCCGGTACCGGGGGGGTTCGGGACTCACCGCGCCGGTACCGGGGGGTTCGGGAGCGGTTCCGGGTCGGTTCGGGAGCGGCTCGGGAGCGGTTCCGGGGGTCCGGTACCGGCGGGGGGGGCGGGGGGGTCGCGCCGCCGCCCCCCCCCGGCTCCCCTCACGGCCGCACTTCCGCTTTCCGCCCGCCGCCGCGCTGGCCACGCCCACGTCCGGGGTGGGGCAGCATGCGAGAGGGGAGCCAGGCGCGCTCCTTAAAAGGCAACGGCCACGCCCCCTTACCGGCACGAGCCTGTCCTTAAATGGCTGTAACCACGCCCCTTAAATTGTTGGCGACACCCTTTAAATCTGCATAGCCACGCCCCGTAATTGGATAGCGGCACGCCCCTTACGGGCAAGGCTTCTTAAAGGGGCAACGCTTCTTAAAGGGGCAACGCCGCCCTGCCCGGTCCCTGCCCCCCAAATCCCACCCAGGACCCCCCAAATTCCCCCGGGGCTCTCCCCATGACCCCCAAATCCCCCTTGGGGGGGGTCTCTCCCTTTCCCTGCCCCCCAAAAACCCCCAGGACCCCCAAATCCCCTCAGGACTCCCCAAATCCCCCCCAATTTCCCCTCAGGACCCCCCAAAATCCCCCCAGCTCCCCCTAAATCCCCCCCTGGAACCCCCAAATTCCCCTC
>NW_024367373.1:70525-78830 GCF_014805655.1 Passer montanus
GTATGGAAATTAGAGCGCGGGGGGAGGGGCACGGCCCCGTTTTCTTGTGGTTTCACCCCAAAATTGAAATCCCGGTAAAAAGAGGGAGAGAGGTGGGGTGAAGGAGGAGAAAAGGAAAAAAAATGGAATAAAATTAGGGGGAAATGGGGAAAAATGAAATAAATGGAGGAAAAATCAAAGAAATTGAATTAAAATTTAAAAATTAAAAAGAAAAAAAACAAACAAACAAAAAAACCCCCAAAAATAAACCCCAAAACCAAACAAAAAAAAAATCAGTAAAATAAATTTAAAACCCAAAATAAAAACAAAAAAAATTAAAGAAAGAAAAATTAAAATTAAAAAAATTAAAATAAAAAAAAATCAAATTAAATTAAACAAAATAAAATTTAAAAAACAAAATTTAAAAAAATGAAAGTGAAACAAAACTAAAATAAAATTAAAATACAATTTAACAAAATAAATTTAAACAAAATAAAATTAGAAAACCGAAATGAAATGAAACAAAAAATTAAAATCAAAAAACAAAACAAAACAACACCAAACAAAAAAAAACCAAACCAAACAAACAAAAAAAAACCCAAAAACAAAATAAGCAAAAAAAAAATCACAAATTTTAAAATAAACCTTTAAAACCTCAAAGAAAAACCCCCGAAAAAACAAAAAAAAACCCAAAAAAAATTCCAAAAAAAATTTAAAAAAATCCCAAAAAACCCCCCAAAAGCCCGGGCCGCCCCGCTCAGGAGCCCAGCTCCAGCGCGCGCAGCTCCTCCTCCAGCGCGCTCCTCCGCCGCAGCTTCTGCAGCTGCTCGGGGCTGGGCCGGGCCAGGGCCCCCCGCTCCAGCCGCAGCCGCAGCTCCTCCACCTGCCGCAGCTTCTTGCGCAGGCTCTTCATGCGCCGCCCGCGCTGCTCGCTGCCCGCGCCGGGCCCCGGCCCGGCCCCGGGGGCGTCCCCCCACCCCGGCCCCGGGGGCGTCCCCCGACCCATCCCCCGGCCCAGCCCCCGGAACATCCCCCGGAACATCCCCGGAATTCTGCCCCAAACCGCCCCCCCTGTCACTGCCCGGGTTGTTCCCGCCGTTGCTCCCCGAACTCTTCTCGGGATTTTCCCCCGAATTATTCTGATTTCCTGAATTATTCTTATTATTTCCCGAATTATTCTTATTATTTTCCGAATTATTCTTATTATTTCCCGAATTATTCTTATTATTTCCCAAATTATTCTTATTATTTTCCGAATTATTCTTATTATTATTCCCCAAATTCTTATTATTACTCCCCGAATTATTCTTATTATCCCCTGAATTATTCTTATTATTATTCCCCAAACTATTCTTATTATTCCCCGGATTATTATTCCCCGAGTTATTGTTATTATTCCCCAAATTATTATTGTTATTCCCCAAATTCTTATTGTTACTCCCCAAATTCTTATTGTTACTCCCCGAATTATTCTTCCCCGAATTATTATTCCCTAAACTACCTCCTAAATTGCTGCCCAAATTATCAGTACTCCCCGAATTATTCCCGTTTTTAACCCCGGGATTCCCTGAATTCTTGGTGGGATTTTTCTCGGAATTCGCCGGATTTTTGGCAGGATTCTTGTCGGAGTTTGCTGAATTTTTCTCGGGGTTCTTGTCGGAGTTTGCTGAATTTTTCTCGGGGTTCTTGTCGGAGTTTGCTGAATTTTTCTCGGGATTTTTGGCGGGATTTTTGCCGGAATTCTTGGCGGGATTTTTGCCCGAATTCCCGGGATTTTCCACATTTTTCTCCCCAGCTGTCCCTCCTCCTCCGTTGTGGCCGTCGCCTGTTGCTCCTCCTGCTCCTCCTCCCGCTCCCGTCCCGATGTTTTCGGTGTTTTCCGGCGCCTGGCTCAGTCCGTCCCGCTCCTTCTCCTGCTGCTGTTTCCTCTTCTCTTTGCGTTTCAGGTTCCTGCGGGCGCTCTTGGACAAAGCTGGGGAGGGGTCGCAGCCCTCGGGCCGCCCGGGGGTCCCTCGGCCGGGCGGGGAGGGGGCGGGCTCGGGGTTCAAGCCCGGGGGGAGCTCGGGTTTGCTCCGGAAGAATTTCACGTATTTGTTCTCGTAGCTGCGGGGAGGCAAAAAAAAAAAAAAAGTTGAGCTCCTTGAGCAGCGAGATCTCCCTGATGGCCGTGCTGGGGACACCCTCGGTCTCCCTGCGGTGACAGCGCCGTGGGCCGCCCCCTCCCCACCCCCCGGGGCCCCCCGGGACCCCCGGGACCCCCACTCACACGGGCACCTCCTCCTGGGGCACGTAGCCCTCCTTGACCCGGCGCTGCTTCCGCCAGGTCCCGTCCGGCCGCTGCGTGGAGGGGATGTACCGGCCTGGGGACACGGACAGACATGGGGACAGGGACGGACAGGGGGACATGGGAGAGACAGGGGGACAGGGACAGACAGGGGGACACGGACAGACAGGGGGACACGGACAGACATGGGGACACGGACAGACATGGGGACACGGACGGACATGGGGACATGGGAGAGACAGGGGGACAGGGACAGAGCGCTCACCGGTCTCGTCCGTCACATAGGGCGTCGCCATCTTTGCGCGCGCGCCGCGGGGCCGCCCCGGAAGTGACGCAAAGGCGGCGGCGCGCGCGGCGGCCCCGGGGGCGGGGCTGAAACGGGGCGTGGCCACATGGTGCATATGGAAATTAGGGGGCGGGGCTAAGCGCGGAAGCGAGCTTGATTTATCTGGCAATTCGAGGGCGTGGTCAATTCTCTATATGCAAATCAGTGGGCGTGGTCAGATATGGAAAATATATTGTAATTAAGGGGCGTGGTCGAGTATTTAAATAAAATGTGGCCAATAGTCGTTGAGGGGGCGTGGCCAGTGGCGGGTATGGAAATTAGAGGGCGGGGCAAACAGCGGAAATGGGCTTAAATTGTATGGTAATTAGGGGTGTGGTGTTTTAGTATGCAAATCAGTGGGCGTGTCCACGGGCTATATTAAATAATATGTAAATTAAGGGGCGTGGTCATTTCTTGTAATGTTATGTGGGTGATAGCTGAGGGGGCGTGGCCATTGATGGATATGTAAATTAGAGGGCGTGGCCAAAACGAGGCAATGACTTTTAATTAGTATGCAAACTAGAGGGCGTGGTCACTTGATGACGTGCAAACTAGTGGGCGTGGTCAAATGGCAGAGATGGTATTTAATTAATATGGAAATTAAGGGGTGTGGCCACTGCTGTGGAAATTGAGGGAGTGGCCAAAATGAACTTTGATTAATATGGAAATGAGGGGGCGTGGTCATTGGTTGATGTGATGTGTGGGGGCGTGGCCACATAAAGGGGCGTGGCCATGAACAAACCAAAACATTGCAGGATTTGGTTGAAGAGATCTTTAATTAATATGTAAATCAGGGGGCGTGGCCGCTGATTTGGGGCGGGGTCTCTGGACAGAGGGGCCCTGGGTGGGGGAGGGGGCTCGGGACCCCCCGGGACCCCCAAAATCCACCCAAAACCCCCCAGATCCCCCCAAATCCACCCAAAACCCCCCAAAATCCCCCAAAATCCACCCAAAACCCCCCAAAATCCCCCAAAATCCACCCAAAACCACCAGATCCCCCCAAATCCACCCAAAATTCCTCCAGGACCCAGACCCCCCCAGGACCCCCCAAACCACGCGGAGCCGGAGCCGCGGGCACATCGCAGCTTTAATCCCGGTGCCACCAAGGCCACCGCGGCGTCCCCAAGCCCCCCCGCGGGGTCCGGGGGGGCTTTGGGGGGCAGGATTTGGGGCGGGGGTCCCTAGACGGAGCGGGCGCGGAGGAGGGGGCTGCTCTCGCCGCTCGGGACCCCCCCCAGGGCGCGCTGCAGCAGCCGCCGCACGGTGACACTTGGGGACAGCCACGGCCGGGGCGGGGACAGCGGCGGGGACAGCGCGGGGGACAGCGCCGAGTGCTTCACCCGTCTGGGGGGGACACGGGGGGGACACGGGGGGGACACGGGGTCACCTCCACCCCATGGGGAGTGTCCCCAATGTCCCCAACCCCACAGTGTCACCTCCACCCCACAGAGTGTCCCCAACCCCATGGTGTCACCTGCACCCCTTGATGTGTCCCTGATGTCCCCAACCACAGTGTCCCCCACCCCACAGCGTCACACACACCCCATAAGGAGTGTCCCTGATGTCCCCAATGTCCCCACGGTGTCCCCAGTGTCCCCAGTGTCCCCCTGTCCCCATTGTCCCCAATGTCCCTAATGTCCATGTCCCCCCTGTCTCCAGTGTCCCCAATGTCCCCGTGTCCCCACTATCCCCAGTGTCCCCAGTGTCCCCAGTGTCCCCGATTCCCCACTGCCCCTGATGTCTCCAATGTCCCCAATGTCCCTGGTGTCCCCAATGTCCCCAGAGTCCCCCCCGTCCCCGTGTCCCCGTGTTCCCAGTGTCCCCAGAGTCCCCGCTGTCCCAGTGTCCCCCCCGTCCCCCTGTCCCCTTGTCTCCGTGTCCCCCCTGTCCCAAATGTCCCCAATGTCCCCGTGTCCCCGTGTCCCCGTGTCCCCGTGTCCCCGTGTCCCCAATGTCCCCCTGTCCCCAGAGTCCCTCCTGTCCCCGTGTCCCCTCACCTGTAGGTGTACGCAGCCGTGCCCAGCGCGGCCGCCACCAGCACGAGTGCCACGAACAGCGTGGTGCGCCCGGTGCCCGGGGCGGCTCCTGGGGACAGCGACAGCCCAGTGCCACCAGGGGACACCGGGGACACCCCGGGACCTGCCCCTGTCACCCCCAGCAGGGCAGGGACAGCTCAGTGCCACCAGGGAACACCGGGGACATCCCCGGGACCTGCCCCTGTCACCTCCCCGGAGCAGGAACCACCCAGCCCCACCCAGGGGACACCCAGGGGACATCCCCAGCCCCTGTCCCCGTGTCACACCTCCCACGGCCTGGTGCCACCTCCCCGGAGCAGGGACAGCTCAATCCCACCCAGGGGACACCCGGGGGACCCTGCGGACCCTGTCCCCGTGCCGCACCTCCCACGGCCACGCGGGTGGAGGCCACGGCCAGCCCGTTGCCGTTGGCCAGGGACACGTTGAGGCAGAAGAGGCCGGAGCGGTTGAAGTCCTGGCGCAGCACGAGCTCGCAGCCGGGCAACGGCGACACCGCCGAGCACGACTCCGCCTCCGCCGTGCGACACTCGGCGTCCGCCACCACCGTGCACACCTCCTCGGGGACCCTGCGGGCGCGGCCATCAGCGCCGGGGACACCGCGGTTGTCGCCGCGGTTGTCGCCGCTGTCACCGCCACTCACCCGCCCTCGCAGGTCACCGTCAGCTCCACGCTGCTGCCGCCGCCCTCGGGCACCACCTGCACGATGGCCACGCTCTCGATGCCCTCTGCGGGGACCGCGGCGGGGTCAGCGGGGTGGGGCAGCCCCGGCTGGCCCCGCGGGACCCCCCGGGACCCCCCCCGGGACCCCCGGGACCCCCGACTCACGGACGATGTCCAGCTGGGTGGCGAAGGTGCCGTAGCGGAACAGGACGCAGCCGGGCGAGCCCTCGGCCGGGGCCTGGCGCTTGACCAGCGCCAGCGGCTGGGCTGTGGCGCCAGCTGTGCTGCCAGCTGTGCTGCCAGCTGTGCTGCCAGCTGTGGCTGCAGCTGTGGCAGCGGCCGGGGACGCAGCAGTGGCTCCCACGGTGGCTTCTGCGGCAGCATCCACCGTGACACCGAGCGTGGCTGCGGCGGTGGCATCGAGGGCAGCTCCAGCTGTGGCAAATCCAGCTGTGGCCGCATCTGTGGCCGATCCAGCGGTGGCCGATCCAGCGGTGGCCGCGGCTGTGGCATCACCCGCGCCTCCGTCTGTCGCCGCGTCTGCGGGGACACGCGGGAAACGCTGGGCGAGCCCCTGGGGACAGCGAGCCCTTGGGGACAGCCCCGACGTGTCCCCTGCCCGCCGCCACCCTCACCCCGTGCCAGCACCCACCTGCAGCCGCTGTCCCTTCCACGGGCACCGCGGGGACAGCGGTGGCCCCGGCCGCGGTGGCGACAGCGGGGGACCCGGAGGAGGCGACAGGCGCGGCGCTGGCAGCCGCAGCGGGGGCGGTGGCGGAGGGGACCGGGAGCTCGGTGACAGCGGCGACAGAGGGCCCGGTGCCAGCGGGATCGGTGGCGGAGGGGACCGGGAGCTCGGTGACAGCGGGGACAGAGGGCTCGGTGACAGCGGGGTCCGAGGGTTCCGCCGCCGAGCCCCCCGTGGGCTCCGCCGGCTCCCCGGAGGATGCGGGGGCTGCGGGGAGAGCGGGGCTGGGGTCACTGGGACAGGGCTGGGGTCACCGGGACCCCGAGACCGGGCTGGGGTCACCCGGGGCCCCCTCCATTCCGGTTTGGGGTCACCTCTAGCTTGGGACCCCCCCAACTGTGGTGTCAGGGGTGCTCCGTGTCCCTTTAGGTGACACTGGGGCATCTGGTGGCTCTGTGGGGTGGGGGGGACACTGGTGACACACACTATGGCATAGGGTGGCTCTGGGGGCTGAGGGGACACTGGGGACATTCAGTCTGGGGTGGGGGACACCCTCTATGGGGTGGGGTGACTCTGGAGGGTGAGGGGACGCTGGGGACACAAATTACGGGCTGAGGGGACACTGGTGACACACACCACGGCACGGGGTGGCTCTGTGGAGTCAGGGCACACTGGTGACACACACTGTGGGTTGGGGTGGCTCTGTGGGACGAGGGGACACTGGTGACACACACTATGGGGTGGGAAGACTTTGGGGCTGAGGGGACATTGGGTACACACACTATGGGGTGAGGGGACACTGATGACACCCACTACGGCACGGGGTGGCTCTGTGGCGTGAGGTCACACTGGTGACACACCTTGCAGGCTGGGGGCACACCGGGCTGTCCCCCACCCCGTGCGACACCACCCCCACGCCACCTCCCCCGCCCTCACCGGTGCTGGCCGCCGCCGCCGTGCTCTGTGCCCCGGGCGCGCTGGTGGCCGCGGTGGCCGCGGTGGCCGCGGTGGCCGCGGTGGTGGCCGGCGCCGTGCTGGGCCCGCAGGGGCTGAGCGGGATGGCGGCCTGCAGCACCAGGCGGGCCGAGAAGGTGCCGGTGTCGCGGTAGGTGTGGGTGACGGTGGCGCTGCGCGAGATGAGGGTCCCGCTCTGGTCGCCGAAGTCCCACGAGTAGGACACGTCGGCGTGGCGCAGGTAGCGGCTCGGGTCGTGCAGCCGCACCGCGAACGCCACCGCCCGGTTCCGCACGAAGCGGCCGCCGCCGGGCACCGCGTCCGGCAGCTGCGACACGTCCACGGTGAGCGGGACCTGGTCTGGGGACAGCGCGGGGACGCCGTGAGGGAGGGGACAGCGGGGACAGCGAGGGACAGCGGGGACACCGGGGGGACAGCGAGGGACAGCGAGGGACAGCGCGGGGACACCGGAGGGACAGCGAGGGACAGCGCGGGGACAGGAAGAGGGTTGAGTGTAGATGAAGTGCTGGCGCGGGGTGTCACCTGCAGCCAGTGTCACCTGCACCCGGTGTCACCTGCACTCTGTCACCTACAGTCAGTGTCACCTGCATTGTCACCTATAGCCAGTGTCACCTGTGCCTGGTGTCACCTGTGCCTGGTGTCACCTACACTGTCACCTACACCCAGTGTCACCTCCAGCCTCAGCACCCAGTGTCACCTGCACTCTCTGTCACCCGCACCCAGTGTCACCTGCACCCATAACCTGCCCCATTTCCCACCCCCCGGTGTCCCCGTGTCACCCACCCGGTGTCCCCCTGTTGTCCCCCAGCCCGTGTCCCCCCGGTGTCCCCGTGTCACCCACCGGTGATGCTGAACTGGGTGCTGGCGTGGCCGATGGGGATGAACTTCTGGCGGCCCCGGTAGTGGTACACGGCCACCTCCATGGCGTAGGAGCCCAGCGCCACGCCGGCCGTGCCCACCGTGAGCCGCGACACCGGCCCGTCCACCACCTGCCAGTACCGCCCTGGGGACAGTGCCACCATGGTGGGGAGAGTGCCACCAAGGCCATGCCCACCCTGAGCCCACCCACCACCTGCCAGTACCGCCCTGGGGACACGGGGACAGTGCCACCATGGCGGTGTCAGTGCCACCACAGCGGGCTCAGTGCCACCACGGCAGGCTCAGTGCCACCGACCTGTGCCTGGTGTCACCTACACTGTCACCTGCAGCCAGTGTCATCTACAGCCACTGTCACCTACACCCAGTGTCACCTCCAGCCTCAGCACCCAGTGTCACCTGCACTCTCTGTCACCCGCACCCAGTGTCACCCGCACCCAGTGTCACCCGCACCCATAACCCCCCCCCACCCCTTCTGAAAC
>NW_024367373.1:78858-85198 GCF_014805655.1 Passer montanus
CCTGTGCCCCCTGCCCCATTTCCCACCCCCCGGTGTCCCCGTGTCACCCACCCGGTGTCCCCCTGTTGTCCCCCAGCCCGTGTCCCCCCGGTGTCCCCGTGTCACCCACCGGTGATGCTGAACTGGGTGCTGGCGTGGCCGATGGGGATGAACTTCTGGCGGCCCCGGTAGTGGTACACGGCCACCTCCATGGCGTAGGAGCCCAGCGCCACGCCGGCCGTGCCCACCGTGAGCCGCGACACCGGCCCGTCCACCACCTGCCAGTACCGCCCTGGGGACAGTGCCACCACCATGGGGACAGTGCCACCATGGGGACACACCACCCACCACCTGCCAGTACCGCCCTGGGGACAGTGCCACCATGGGGACACACCACCCACCACCTGCCAGTACCGCCCTGGGGACAGTGCCACCATGGGGACACACCACCCACCACCTGCCAGTACCGCCCTGGGGACAGTGCCACCATGGGGACACACCACCCACCACCTGCCAGTACCGCCCTGGGGACAGTGCCACCATGGGGACACACCACCCACCACCTGCCAGTACCGCCCTGGGGACATGGGGACAGTGCCACCACAGTGGGGACAGTGCCACCATGGGGACACAATGGGGACAACCCACCCACCACCTGCCAGTACCGCCCTGGGGACACGGGGACAGTGCCACCATGGTGGGGACAATGCCACCATGGGGACAAACCACCCACCACCTGCCAGTACCGCCCTGGGGACAGTGCCACCATGGTGGGGAGAGTGCCACCAAGGCCATGCCCACCCTGAGCCCACCCACCACCTGCCAGTACCGCCCTGGGGACACGGGGACAGTGCCACCATGGCGGTGTCAGTGCCACCACAGCGGGCTCAGTGCCACCACGGCAGGCTCAGTGCCACCCTGGGGACGGCGGGGACGGCGGTGCCAGCTCACCCCATGTCCACCAGACGTAGACGAACTTGCCCCGCCTGTCCCCGGGCAGGGGCTGCCCGTCCGGGAAGGTCCCGGCGGCGTCCGGCTGCTCCGGGAACACCGGGTCCCCGCGTGCCACCCGCGTGCCTGGGGGACACAGGGGTCAGGGGACACCGGGGACACCGGGGGGACACAGGGGACACACGGGGTGAGGGCACAGTGGGGACACCGGGGACACGGGGGGTCAGGGGACACCGGGGGCACACAGGGTGAGGGCACAGCAGGGACACCACAGGGACACCAGGGTCAGGGGACACCGGGGACACCATGGGGTGAGGGAACGCCGTGGGGACACAGGGGACACACGGGGGGAGGGCACAGTGGGGACACCGGGGACACCGGGGGGACACAGGGGTCAGGGGACACCGGGGACACCATGGGGTGAGGGAACACCGTGGGGACACAGGGGTGAGGGGACACTGGGGACACTGGGGGTGGTCCGAGGGGTTTCAGGGGTGGTTTTGAGGTGGTTCTGGACGTTTAAGGGATTTTTGGGTTTCAGGATGGTTTGGGGTTGTTTTGGGGTGGTTTGGGGTTGTTTGGGATGGTTTCAGGGTGGTTTTGGGGTTATTTGGGGGTGGTTTTGGGTGATTTTGGGGTGTTTTTGGGTTATTTTGGGATGGTTTTGGGATGATTTTGGGGTGGTTTTGGGGTGGTTTTGGGGTTATTTTGGGGTGGTTTGGGGTGGTTTGGTATGGTTTTGAGGTGGTTTCAGGGTGTTTTGGGGTTATTTCAGGGTGTTTTTTGGTTAGTTTTGGGGTGGTTTTGGGTTAGTTTGGGGTGTTTCTGGGTTAGTTTGGGGTGTTTCTGGGTTAGTTTTGGGGTGTTTTTGGGTGTTTCTGGGTTAGTTCGGGGTGTTTCTGGGTTAGTTTTGGGGTGGTTTTGGGTGTTTCTGGGTTAGCCGCGGTGCTGACCGTTGACGGTGCCGTCCTGCCCCCAGACCACGCGGCCGTCGGGCAGCGCGCGCTGCGAGCGCGGCAGGCGCAGCGCGATGGAGAATGTGGCCTGGGCGCCCGCCAGCGTGGGCGCGTCGCTGCTCAGCTCCAGGGTGACATCGCCGCCTGCCAGGGACAACGGCGGGTCGGGGACACGGCCAGACCCCCCCGGGGACACGGCCAGCCCAGGGGGGTGGCATGGCCGGTCTGGGTGGGTGACATGGTCAGAGCCCTCTGGTGACATGGCCAGCCCGAGTGGGTGACAGGGCTGGTCTGGGGGGTGACATGGTCAGCCCAGGTGGGTGACACGGCCATCCCGGGTGGGTGACACAGTCAGCCATGGCTGGTGACACGGCCAGACCCCTCTGGTGACATGGCCAGCCCAGATGGGTGACATGGCCAGCCCAGGTAGGTGACACGGCCATCCCGGGTGGGTGACACAGTCAGCCATGGCTGGTGACACGGCCAGACCCCTCTGGTGACATGGCCAGCCCAGGTAGGTGACACAGCTGGTCCAGGTAGGTGACATGGTCACCCCAGGTGGGTGACACGGCCAGTCCGGGTTGGTGACACGGCCACCCTGGGCTGGTGACACAGCATGGCCAGCCCAGGTGGGTGACACGGCCAGTTGGGGTCGGTGTCATGGCCAGCCTGGGTGGGTGACACAGCCAGACCCCTCTGGTGACGTGGCCAGCTTGGATGGGTGACACGGCTGGTCCAGGCGGGCGACACAGCCGGTCCAAGGGGGTGACACGGCCACCCCGGGCGGGTGACGCGGCGCGGGTGGCACTCACCTCGCCAGCAGTCGCGGCTGCCCTGCTGCCAGGGCGGGTACAGCGCCGTGTCCCACGTCCCGAACGGCGCCGGGCGCCCGCTCCACGCCGGGCCCCGCCCGCGGCTGCGACCCGCGGCCCCTGCGGGGACAGCGACAGCGCTGAGCCCGTGTCACCGTCCTCGGGGCTGCCGTGTCCCCCCATGTCCCCATTTTTGGGGTTGTCATGTCCCCCATGTCCCCATTTTCAGGGGTTTGTCATGTCCCCCTTGTCCCGCATTTTTGGGGCTGTCATGTCCCCCGTGCCCCCACTTTCGGGGCATGTCACGTCCCCAACATGTCCCTTATGCTCAGAGGTTGAAGGGTCCCACATGTCCCCAACATGTCCCCCACTTTCAGGGGTTTGTCATGTCCCCCTTGTCCCCCATTTTTGGGGCTGTCATGTCCCCCCATGTCCCCCATTTTCGAGGGTTTTTCATGTCCCCCGTGTCCCCATTTTTGGGGAGATGCTGGGTCCCACGTGTCCCCCATTTCCCCCACTCCCATGTCCCCATTGTCCCAAACTCTCGGGGGTCACTGAGGTCCCCAATGTCCCCCCCCGTGTCTCCCCACATCCCCCTCCCCCAGGGGCCCGCCACCCCCACCCCTGGAGCGCCCTCCCGACCGTGGGGACCCGGGGGGACCCTGGGGTGACCCGGGGGCCCAAAACCACCCCTGGGGACCCCAAAACCTCCTCCAGGGACCCCAAAACGACCCCAAAGGGGAATTATTGGGGTACACCCAGCTCCGTGAAGGATTTGTCTTTAAGGGGGGGGGCTCTGAACCCCGAAACCCCCACATGATGGGACCCGGGACGCCCCCTGCCCCCCAAAAAAATCCCCATTTATGCCACAAACCCAAACCCAAAATCCCCTTAAAAGGGAATTATCGGGGTACACCCAGCTCCGTGAAGGATTTGCCTTTAAGGCACCCCAAAAACCCTAAAGGATGAGACTCCGGACGCCCCCCACACCCCAAAAAATCCCCATTTATGCCACCAACCCTAACCCAAAACCACCCCCAAGAGGGGCAACCCAACTCCGTGAAGGATTTGCCTTCAAGGGGGGGGTCTGCACCCCAAAACCCCCACAGGATGAAGCTCCGGACGCCCCCCGCCCCCCAAAACCAGCCCCACTTACGAGGCTGAGCCTCGGCCAGGCTCAGGAGGGTCCCCAAAAGCGCGACGGCCCCGAGCCCCCGCATGGTCCCCGCTCGCGTCCCCCCCGCTCGGCACGGCCGGGGCAGAGGCGCCGGGCACGGCGACAGCCACACAAAAAGGGGGCGCTCATTTGCATAAACCCGCCCCCCAAAAAAGGGGGGGGCTCGGGGGCCGCCCCCTCCCCTCCCCTCCCCACGTGGGGTCACACGGTGCGGGGCCCCCCCCCAGGGATCCCGGGGGGTTTTGGGGGGACATTGGGACCCCCCCAGCGATGCCAGGGGGTTTTGGGGGGACATTGGGACCCCCCCAGCGATCCCAGGGGGTTTTGGGGGGACATTGGGACCCCCCCAGCGATCCCAGGGGGTTTTGGGGGGACATTGGGACCCCCCCAGCGATCCCAGGAGTTTTGGGGGGACGTGGGGTCCCCCCACAGCGATCCCAGGGGTTTTGGGGGGACATTGGGACCCCCACAGCGATCCCAGGGGGTTTTGGGGTGCGGCCCCCCCATCCCGGCACGCGGAGACCCCAGGAATTATTTTTTTGGATTTTTTTGGGGGTTTTTTGGGGTTATTCGGGGATTTTTTTGTTGTTTTGGTTTTTTTTGGGTTATTTGGGGATTTTTTGGGGGTTATTTGGGATTTTGGGGGTCGGCGGGTGACAGCCATGGGGGGAGCAAAATGGGGGGTGGTCCCCAATTCTGCGCACGGGGGGGCACCCCCGGTTTGGGACTCAAGGGGGTCCCCGAGCTCAGGGAGAGAGGGGGGACCCCCAGTGCGGCACCGAGGGGGACACGGGGGGACCCCGAACTTGGGGGGTCCACACAGGGGACCCCGATCCTGTGGGTGACACGGGGGGGACCCTGAGGGCACAGGGGGACCCCAATTCCTGTGAGTGACACGGGGGGGGACCCCGATGTGACAGGGGGACCCCGATCCTGGTGGGACACACGGGGGGGACCCTGATGACATGGGGGGACCCCGATTCCTGTGAGTGACACAGGGGGGGACCCCGAATCCGGTGGGTGACACGAGAGGACCCTGAGGACACAGGGGGACCCCGATGACACAGGGGGACCCCAACTCCTGTAGGTGACACAGGGGACCCCGATGACACGGGGGGCACCCCGATCCCGGTGGGTGACACGGGGGGGGACCCCAATCCCGGTAGGTGACATGGGGGGACCCTGAGGGCACAGGGGGACCCCGATCCCGGTGTGTGACACGGGGGGCACCCCCGATCCCGGTGTGTGACACGGGGCACCCCGATCTCTGCAGCCCCGGCCGTTTCCGTGCCCCGGGGCTGTCCCGGTACGCCCGTGGGGCCACGTGTGCGGCGAGCCCCGTGACCCCCGGGAGCCCCCGGGCTGCTCCCCGTGACCCCCGGGCTGCTCCCCGTGACCCCCGGGAGCCCCGTGAGCCCCGAGAGCCCCCGGGCTGCTCCCCGTGACCCCCGGGCTGCTCCCCGTGACCCCCGAGAGCCCCCGGGCTGCTCCCCGTGACCCCCGGGCCGCTCCCCGTGACCCCCGGGCTGCTCCCCGTGACCCCCGGGCCGCTCCCCGTGACCCCCGGGCCGCTCCCCGTGACCCCCGAGAGCCCCCGGGCCGCTCCCCGTGACCCCCGGGAGCCCCCGGGCTGCTCCCCGTGACCCCCGTGTGTCCGGCTGCGGTCCGGCCGCAGCCCGCGGGGCGGTCCCGGTCCCGACCCCCGTGTCCGGTCCCGGTCCCCAGCCCGGCCCCATCCCGGTCCCTGTCCTTGCTCTGATCCTGATCCTGATCCCCGGGCACGACCCCGGCCCCATCCTCATCCCAATGCCGATCCCAGTCCCGGTCCCGGTCTCACTCCTGGTCCCAATCCCAGTCCCGATCCCGATCCCAGTTCCGGTCCCTGTCTCAGTCCCCGGTCCCCGCTCCAATCCCCAGTCCTGGTCAATCCTGACCCCAATCCCGATCCCGGTTCCGGTCCCTGTTCCTGTTCCAATCCCTGATCCCGATCCCAATCCCAATCCCCGGTTCTGGTCCCAATCCCCGATCCAATCCTCAGTCCTGGTCCCGGTCCCGGTTCCTGTCCCCATTCCTATCCCCGGTCCCAGTCTCGGTCCTTGTCCCTATTCCAGTCCCAAATCTTGGCCCCTGATCCCAGTCCCCAGTCCCTGTCCCTGTTCCAATCCTCTGTCCCCAATGTCCCAATCCCAATCCCCTGTCCCCAATGTCCCTGTCCCTGTCCATGTCCCCAGTGTCCCTGTCCCAGTGTCCCAGTCCCTGTCCCCAGTGTCCCTGTCCCCAGTGTCCCTGTCCCAGTGTCCCAGTCCCTGTCCCATGTCCCTGTCCCAGTGTCCCAGTCCCGGTCCCCGCGGCCGTTCCCGGTAGTGTCACTATCCCTTTAAGGGATCTCCCGCGTCCCCCGTGACGTCACGCCGCGCCCAGCCAACGGGCGGCGGCGCGGGGGGCGTGGCCGGCGGGAAGGCGGG
>NW_024367373.1:85223-101428 GCF_014805655.1 Passer montanus
GACACCAGCACCCCCCCAGCACCGCCTGCTGTCCCCTTTCCCGGTGTCCCCTCCTTAGCGGGTGTCCCCGCCCACCCGGGGGTCCCTGCCCCACCCGGGGGTCCCCCCGGTGTCGCCCCCCGCGTCCCCCCATGGAGAACTTCCAGAAGGTGGAGAAGATCGGCGAGGGCACCTACGGCGTGGTCTACAAGGCGCGCAACAAGGTGACGGGGGAGGTGGTGGCCCTCAAGAAGATCCGCCTGGACACGTGAGTGGGGGTCCCGGGGGTCCCGGGGGGGGTCCCGGGGCTCTTGGGGGGAAATGTCACCAAGGGACCCCAGGAGTGACCTGGGGGTCTTGGAGGGGGTTTTGGGGGGTCCTGGGTGGTCCTGGGGGGAGATGTCACTGAGGAGGGGTCCCCAGGAGTGTCCTGGGGGTGTCTTGGGGGGTCCTGGGGGGTCTCTGAGGGGTCCTGGGCAGCCCCCCGTGACCAGGACGTCCCCAGGATGTGCTGAGGCCGTGCCAGGCCCTGTGGTGTCCCCGTGTCCCTGTCCCCGTGTCCCCAAGCTGTCCCTGTGTCCCCAGGCCGTGTCCCCAGGGCTGTCCCCAGGGCTGTCCCCATGTCCCCTCACCGCAGGGAGACCGAGGGTGTCCCCAGCACGGCCATCAGGGAGATCTCGCTGCTCAAGGAGCTCAACCACCCCAACATCGTCAAGTGGGTCTGGGGGCTCCGGGGTGTTCGAGTCCCTGTCCCCGTGTCCGTGTCCCCCTGTCCCAGGGCTGTCCCTGTGTCCCCAGGGCTGTCCCCGTGTCCCCAAGCTGTCCCCGTGTCCCTGTCCCCGTGTCCCCAAGCTGTCCCTGTGTCCCCAGGCCGTGTCCCCAGGGCTGTCCCCAGGGCTGTCCCCATGTCCCCAAGCTGTCCCCAAGCTGTCCCCGTGTCCCCTCAGGCTCCTGGATGTCATCCACACGGAGAACAAGCTGTACCTGGTGTCCCTGTCCCCATGTCCCCAGGCTGTCCCCGTGTCCCCAGGGCTGTCCCCGTGTCCCCAAGCTGTCCCTGTGTCCCCCCAGGCTGCTGGATGTCATCCACACGGAGAACAAGCTGTACCTGGTGTTCGAGTTCCTGCACCAGGACCTGAAGAAGTTCATGGACTCCTCGTCCCTCAGCGGGATCGCGCTGCCGCTCATCAAGGTGGGCTGGGCACCCCAAAACCGGGGGGACCCCAAAACCGGGGGGACCCCAAACCTGGGGGGACCCCAAAACCCAGGACCCCAAAACCCAGGACCCCAAAACCCAGGGGCACCCCAAAACCTGGGAGGGGACCCTAAAGCACCTGGGGAGTCCCTAAACAAACACCTGCGGGACATTGTGGAGACCCTAAAACATCTGGGGGGGACATTGGGGACCCTAAAACCCCAAGCCCACCCTGGGGGTCCCCAGAGCCACTCAGGGCTCACTCAGGGGCTGTCCCCAACGATGTCCCCAATGTCCCCAGAGAAAACCGGGGGGACCCCAAAACCTGGGGGGACCCCAAAACCTGGGGGCACCCCAAAACCGGGGGGCACCCCAAAACCGGGGGGACCCCAAACCTGGGGGCACCCCAAAACCTGGGGGGACCCCAAACCTGGGGGGACCCCAAAACCCAGGACCCCAAAACCCAGGACCCCAAAACCCAGGGGCACCCCAAAACCTGGGAGGGGACCCTAAAGCACCTGGGGAGTCCCTAAACAAACACCTGCGGGACATTGTGGAGACCCTAAAACATCTGGGGGGGACACTGGGGACCCTAAAACCCCAAGCCCACCCTGGGGGTCCCCAGAGCCACTCAGGGCTCACTCAGGGGCTGTCCCCAACGATGTCCCCAATGTCCCCAATGTCCCCAGAGTCACCTGTTCCAGCTGCTGCAGGGGCTGGCCTTCTGCCACGTGACCCCAAAACCCCAAACCCACCCAGAGCCACTCAGGAGCCACTCGAGTCTCTCTGGGGATGTCCCCAACGATGTCCCCAACGATGTCCCCGATGTCCCCAATGTCCCCAGAGCTACCTGTCCCATCTGCTGCAGGGGCTGGTTCTGGGTTCCATGACCCCAAAACCCCAAACCCACCCTGGGGGTGCCCTGGCTCACTCAGGGGACTGACCTCATTGTCCCCAATGTCCCCAACGATGTCCCCAGAGCTACCTGTTCCAGCTGCTGCAGGGCCTGGCCTTCTGCCACGCTCACCGGGTGCTGCACCGGGACCTGAAGCCGCAGAATTTGCTCATCAACGCCGAGGGCTCCATCAAGCTGGCAGACTTCGGGCTGGCCCGGGCCTTTGGGGTGCCCGTCAGGACCTACACACACGAGGTGTGGAGTTTTGGGGTCCCCATTTGGGATTTTGGGGTCCCCTTGTGGGGTTTGGGGGGGATTTAGGATCCCCAGGTGGGGTTTGGGGGTGTTTGGGGTCAAGCTGGCAGATTTTGGGCTGGCCCGGGCCTTTGGGGGGCCCGTCAGGACCTACACACACGAGGTGGGGGATTTGGGGTTCCTAGTTGGGATTTGGGGGGTTTTGGGGTCCCCAGGTGGGGTTTGGGGGCCCCATGTAGGTTTTGGGGGGATTTGGGGTTCCCATGTGGGGTTTTGGGGGGGATTTGGGGGCCCAGAACCCCTTTAGGGCTGTCCTGTCCCTGATGTCCCCAATGTCCCCTCCATGTGACGGTGGTGACCCTGTGGTACCCTAGGGGTGTCCCGGGGTTTGGGGGTGTTTGGGGTCAAGCTGGCAGATTTTGGGCTGGCCCGGGCCTTTGGGGTGCCCGTCAGGACCTACACACACGAGGTGGGGGATTTGGGGTTCCTAGTTGGGATTTGGGGGGTTTTGGGGTCCCCAGGTGGGGTTTGGGGGCCCCATGTAGGTTTTGGGGGGATTTGGGGTTCCCATGTGGGGTTTTGGGGGGGATTTGGGGGCCCAGAACCCCTTTAGGGCTGTCCTGTCCCTGATGTCCCCAATGTCCCCTCCATGTGACGGTGGTGACCCTGTGGTACCCTAGGGGTGTCCCCAATACCCCTGATGATGTCCCCAATGTCCCCAGGTGGTGACCCTGTGGTACCTTAGGGATGTTGGTGGTGATGTCCCAGTGACCCTGACGGTGTCCCTGACGGTGTCCCCGTTGTCCCCAGGTGGTGACACTCTGGTACCGCGCCCCCGAGATCCTGCTGGGCTGCAAATATTACAGCACGGCCGTGGACATCTGGAGCCTGGGCTGCATCTTCGCCGAGATGGTGAGGGACACTGGGGACACTGGGGACAACAGCAGAGCCCCCAGGGTGACACCAGAGCACCCCCAGGGTGACACCAGAGCCCATGGGTGACACCAGAGCCCCCCCGGGTCACACCAGAGCCCCCAGGGGGACACCAGAGCACCCCCAGGGTGACACCGGGGTCCCTGGGTGTGGCCGGGATGTCCCCAAACCCCCCCGGGGGTGGCTTTGGGGGGTTTCAGGTGTCCCTTGGGGTGTCCCCAGTGTCCCCAATGTCCCTGTGTCCCTGTGGTGTCCCATTGATGTCCCCAATGTCCCCACAGATCACTCGCCGCGCGCTGTTCCCCGGTGACTCCGAGATCGACCAGCTGTTCCGCATTTTCCGCACGCTGGGCACGCCGGACGAGGCCGCCTGGCCGGGGGTGTCGGCGCTGCCCGACTACAAGGCCACCTTCCCCCGCTGGGCGCGCCAGGACCTGGCCAAGGTGCTGCCGCCGCTGGACGACGAGGGCCGCAAGCTGCTGGCGGTGAGGCCGCCCGGCCCTGCTTTTTCCCCATTTTTCCTGATTTTCCCCAAATTTTCCCTGATTTTTCCCAATTTTTCCCTGATTTTTCCCAATTTTCCCCCAAATTTTTTTTTATTTTCCCACTTCTTCCTTGATTTTTCCCATTTTTCCTGATTTTTCCCACTTTTTCCTTGATTTTTCCTACTTTTTTCTAATATTTTCTTGATTTTTCCCACTTTTTCCTGATTTTTCACACTTCTTCCTTGATTTTTTTCCATTTTTTCCTTGATTTTTCCCACTTTTTCCTTTATTTTTCCTACTTTTTTCTAATATTTCCTTGATTTTTCCCACTTTTTCCTGATTTTTCCCACTTCTTCCTTGATTTTTTTCCACTTTTTCCTGATTTTTCCTAATTTTTCCCTGATTTTTCCCAATTTTCCCCCAACTTTTTTTTTATTTTTCCCACTTCTTCCTTGATTTTCCCCATTTTTTCCTGATTTTTCCCACTTTTTCCTTTATTTTTCCTACTTTTTTCTAATATTTCCTTGATTTTTCCCACTTTTTCCTGATTTTTCACACTTCTTCCTTGATTTTTTTCCATTTTTTCCTGATTTTTCCCAATTTTTCCCTGATTTTTCCTAATTTTTCCCTGATTTTTCCCAATTTTCCGCCAATTTTTTCTGATTTTCTCCACTTCTTCCTTGACTTTCCCCACTTTTTCCTGGTTTTTCCCAATTTTTCCCTGGTTTTTCCTACTTTTTCTGATTTTTTCCCCAATTTTTCCCACTTTCCCCCACTTCTTCCTAATTTTTCCCACTTCTCCCTGATTTTTCCCACTTTTCCCTCACTTTTCCCCAATTTTTTCCCATTTCCCCCCATTTTTCCCTCATTTCCCCTCATTTTTCTCCCATTTTTTCCCAGATTTCCCCCATTTTTTCCCCTTTTCCCCCCATTTTCCCCTCATTTCCCCCCATTTTTTCTCAATTTCCCCCATTTTTTGCCATTTTTCCCTCATTTCCCCTCATTTTTCTCCCATTTTTTCCCAGATTTCCCCCATTTTTTCCCCTTTTCCCCCCATTTTCCCCTCATTTCCCCTCTGATTTTCTCCACTTCTTCCTTGACTTTCCCCACTTTTTCCTGGTTTTTCCCAATTTTTCCCTGGTTTTTCCTACTTTTTCTGATTTTTTCCCCAATTTTTCCCACTTTCCCCCACTTCTTCCTAATTTTTCCCACTTCTCCCTGATTTTTCCCACTTTTTCCTCACTTTTCCCCAATTTTTTCCCATTTCCCCCCATTTTCCTCATTTCCCCCCATTTTTCCCTCATTTCCCCTCATTTTTCTCCCATTTTTTCCCAGATTTCCCCCATTTTTTCCCCTTTTCCCCCCATTTTCCCCTCATTTCCCCCCATTTTTTCTCAATTTCCCCCATTTTTTGCCATTTTTCCCTCATTTCCCCTCATTTCCCCCCCCATTTTTCCCTCATTTCCCCTCATTTTTCTCCCATTTTTTCCCAAATTTCCCCCATTTTTCCCCTTATTTCCCCCCATTTTCCCCCCATTTCCCCCCATTTTTCCCAATTTCCCCCATTTTCCCCCTCTGAGGGCAGGGCGGGACCCCCCGGCGGGGATTTGGGGAGGGGGCTCCGGGCCTGAGGGGCCCGCCGCGTCCCGGGGGTCCGGGCTGGAATCCCCCGGAGGGGTCGGGATCGGCCGGGTTGGGGTTGGGGGGAGCGGTGGGAGGGGGAGCCCCCATTTGGGGCGGGGGGTTCGGCCCCCTCCTCATTATCGGGGTTTTTCTCTGGTTTAGATTTTTTTCCCCACCCCGTTCTCCATTATTGGGGCTTTCCCCCTATTTTGAGGGTGTTTTTCTGTTCTTTCCCCGTTGTTGGGATTTTTCTCCTATTTTAGGATTGTTTTCCTGTGCTTTCCCCATTATTGGGGTTTTTCCCCCTATTTTGGGGCTGGTTTTCTGCTCCCTCCCCAATGTTGGGATTTTTGTGCTATTTTAGGGATGGTTTTCTGTGCTTTCCCCATTATTGGGATTTTTCTCCTATTTTAGGGCTGATTTTCTGCCCCTTCCCCATTATTGGGGTTTCCCCCTATTTTGGGGGTGTTTTTCTGTTCTTTCCCCATTATTGGGGTTTTTCCTTGCTGCTTTAGGTTATTTTTTCCCATCTCTTCCCCATTACTGGGATTTTCTCCTATTTTGGGGTTTTTTTCCCACCTCACTCTCCATTATTGGGATTTTCCTCCTGTTTAGGGTTTTTTTCCCCCACCCTCTCCCCATTATTGGGGTTTATCCCTATTTTGGGAATGTTTTCCTCACAGTTTTGGGGTTTTTCCCCCTCATTATGGAGGGTTCTGATCCCCCCCTGGGATTTGGGATTGCTCAGAGTTTGGGATTCCCTGGGGTTTGGGATTGCTCAGAGTTTGGGGTCCCCTGGTGCCCAGCCCGTCCCGTCCCAGGGGTTGATCCCGTGTGGGTGATCCCATCCCAGGGCTGATCCCAGAGGGTTCTCCTGGAGTTCTCACCTGTCCCAGCAGGGTCCCCCATCCCGTGCGAGCTGGGTGATCCCAGTGCCCTGACCCCATCCCAGTTGGGTTATCCCATCCCAGTTGGGTTGATCCCATCCCAGTTGGGTTATCCCAGTGCCCTGACCCCATCCCAGCTGGGTTCACCCCATCCCAGTTTGGTTATCCCAGTTGGATTGATCCCATCCCAGCTGGATTGACCCCATCCCAGTTGGGTTATCCCAGTTGGGTTTATGCCATCCCAGTTGGGTTGATCCCATCCCAGTTGGGTTATTCCAGTACTCTGACCCCATCCCAGTTGGATTGATCCCATCCCAGTTGGGTTGATCCCATCCCAGTTGGGTTGTCCTGAAGGGATCTGGGGGGGATTTGAGGGGGTCCTGAAGGGTTTTGGGGGCATTTAAGGGGGTTTTGGGGGGTGGTTTGAGGGGTACAACCCAGGCTGCCATCGTGGTCTGTGACATCACCAACCAGGTCTGGGGGGTCTGGGGGGGATTTGGAGCAAATGTGGGGGACTCGGGGTTCTGAGGGATCTCAGGGGATGTGGGGAGGGGTCTCAGGTTATTTGAGGAGGGGTCTCACGGTGCCAATCCCCTCTCCCAGGAGACGTTTGCCCGTGCCTGGGGTTGGGTAAAGGAGCTGCAGGGGGGTCTGAGGATCTCAGGGCTCTAAGGATTTTTGAGGAGGGGTCTCAGGGGATTTGAGGAGGGGCATTTGGGGACAGGTCTCAGGGATTTGGGGAGGGGTCTCAGGGGGTTTGAGGAGGGGTCTCATGGTGCCAATCCCATGCCAGGAGACGTTTGCCCAAGGCTGGGTGAAGGAGCTGCAGGGGATCTCAGAGGAGGGATTTTGAGGAGGGATCTCAGGGGATTTTTGAGGAGGGGTCTCACGGTGCCAATCCCATGCCAGGAGACGTTTGCCCAAGGCTGGGTGAAGGAGCTGCAGGGGATCTCAGAGGAGGGATTTTGAGGAGGGATCTCAGGGGATTTTTGAGGAGGGGTCTCAGGGGTCTCAGGGGATGTGGGGAGGGGTCTCACACTATTTGAGGAGGGGTCTCACGGTGCCAATCCCCTCCCAGGAGACGTTTGCCCGGGCCCGGGGCTGGGTGAAGGAGCTGCAGCGCCAGGCCAGCCCCAGCATCGTCATCGCCCTGGCCGGGAACAAGGCGGACCTGGCCAGCAAGAGGATGGTGGAGTACGAGGTAGGGGGGGGATTTGGGGATTTTGGGGGAATTTGGGGAATTTTTGGGAATTTTTTTGGGATTTTGGGGGGAATTTTGGGTGGATTTGGGGATTTTTTGGGGGATTTTGTGATTTTTTGGGGAATTTTTCGGGGCTTTTGGGGATTTTTTGGGGGATTTTTTGGGAATTTTGGGGGGATTGGGGGATTTTTTTTTTAATTTTTGAGGGATTTGGGGATTTTTTTGTGACTTTTTGGGGAATTTTGGGATTTTTGGGGGATTTGGGGATTTTGGGGATTTTTTTTTTATTTTTGAGGGTTTTGGCATTTGGGATCTGTCTCTGGATAGGCAGAGAGGGGATTTAGGGATCCTGGAATTTCCTTTTTTATGGGAAAAAGCTCTTGGGGTCTGGGTGGGATTGGGATGAGGCTGCAGGGGATTCCCAAAGGTCAGTCCGGGCGGTTTTTTGGGATTTTTGGGATTTTGGGGATTTTTTGGGTTTGGGATTTGTCTCTGGGTAGGCAGAGAGGGGATTTAGGGATCCTGGAATCGGACCACCGAGCCAGGTGGGGTCGGGATGAGGCTCTGGGGTCATCCCAAAGGGATTTTTGGGATTTGGGATCTTTGGGGTTTGGGGATTTGCCCCTGGATCAGCTCCAGAGGGAATTCTCAGAGGAGGGATTTTGAGGAGGGGTCTCAGGGGATTTTTGAGGAGGGGTCTCAGCGGATTTGGGGAGGGGTCTCACACTATTTGAGGAGGGGTCTCACGGTGCCAATCCCCTCCCAGGAGACGTTTGCCCGGGCCCGGGGCTGGGTGAAGGAGCTGCAGCGCCAGGCCAGCCCCAGCATCGTCATCGCCCTGGCCGGGAACAAGGCGGACCTGGCCAGCAAGAGGATGGTGGAGTACGAGGTAGGGGGGGGATTTGGGGATTTTGGGGGAATTTGGGGAATTTTTGGGAATTTTTTTGGGATTATGGGGGGAATTTTTGGGGAATTTTGGGTGGATTTGGGGATTTTTTGGGGGATTTTTTGGGAATTTTGGGGGGATTGGGGGATTTTTTTTTTAATTTTTGAGGGATTTGGGGATTTTTTTGGGACTTTTTGGGGAATTTTGGGATTTTTGGGGGATTTGGGGATTTTGGGGATTTTTTTTTTTGGAACGTACTGGGATTTTTTTTGGGAATTTACAGGGTGGTTTTGATAAATTTTTGGAGATTTTTTAAAATTTCCAGTGGGTTTTTTAAGGGAATTTCGGGGGTTATTTTTTGGAATTTTTGGGTTTTTTTGGGAATTTCTGGGGTCGTTTTTCAGGAATTTCTGGGAGTGTTTTTCAGGAATTTCTGGGGTTTTTTTTCTTGGTGGTTTCTGGGAGTTTTTTTAGAGAATTTCTGGGGTTGTTTTTTGGAATTTCTGGAAGGATTTTTAGGAATTTCTGGGGTTTTTTTTGCAAATTTCTGGGGTCGTTTTTCAGGAATTTCTGGGAGTGTTTTTCAGGAATTTCTGGGGTTTTTTTTCTTGGTGGTTTCTGGGAGTTTTTTTAGAGAATTTCTGGGGTTGTTTTTTGGAATTTCTGGAAGGATTTTTAGGAATTTCTGGGGTTTTTTTTGCAAATTTCTGGGGTCGTTTTTCAGGAATTTCTGGGAGTGTTTTTCAGGAATTTCTGGGGTTTTTTTTCTTGGTGGTTTCTGGGAGTTTTTTTAGAGAATTTCTGGGGTTGTTTTTTGGAATTTCTGGAAGGATTTTTAGGAATTTCTGGGGTTTTTTTTGCAAATTTCTGGGGTCGTTTTTCAGGAATTTCTGGGAGTTGTTTTTTGGAATTTTGGGGGTTGTTTTTGGGGGGAATTTGGGGGTTTTTGCTGAGTTTTTTGGCCTGCAGGAAGCCCAGGCCTACGCTGATGACAACAGCCTGCTCTTCATGGAGACCTCGGCCAAGACAGCCATGAATGTCAACGACCTCTTCCTGGCCATCGGTGGGTCTGGGGGCTTCGGGGGGCAAGCAGGGGCCTGGGGGGCTTTGGGGGTCCTGAGGGGTTTTGGGGATTCTGAGGGAGCTCACGAGGATTTGAGGAGGGGTCTCAGGAGGGTTTTGGGGGTTCTGAGGGGTTTTGGGGTTCCCATTTCCAAATCAATCATCCAGAATCATCTCAAACCATCCCAAATCCCCCCAAACCAACCCAAACCATCTCAAATCATGTTAAATTACCCCAAATCCCCCCAAACCATCCCAAATGATTCCAAACCACCCCAAATTATTCAAAACCATCCTAAATCACCCCAAATCGTCCCCAAATCATCCCAAACCATTCCAAATAACCCCAAATGCTCCTCAGTGACCCCAAACCATCTCAAATTATTCCAAACCATCCAAAGTCACCTTAAATCACCCCAAACCACCCCAAAGCATCCCAAATAATGTTAAATAACCCCAAATGATGTCAAATGACCCGAAACCATTCCAAATAATCCCACACCATCCCAAATCACCTCAAACTAACCCAAATCCCCCCAAAACCATCCCAAACCATCCCAAACCGTCCCACACCATCCCAAATCACCTTAACTGACCCCAACCGACCCCAAATGACCCCAAACAACCCCAAACTGATCCCCAATTCCCCGTTCCAGCCAAGAAGCTGCCAAAGACGGAGCCGCAGAGCACGGGCGGGGCCGGGGGCCGGGGCCGGGGCGTGGACCTGAGCGAGCAGAGCCCGCCGGGCCGCGGGCAGTGCTGCAGCAACTGAGGGGTCCAGGGGATCCAATGGGATCCAGTGGGATCACAGCCCAAATCCAGCCAGGATTCAGCTGGGATCGAACCCAGATCCAGCCAGGACTGAACCCAGCTCCAGCCCGCCGGGCCGCGGGCAGTGCTGCACCAACTGAGGGATCCAATGGGATCTGCTGGGATCCACTGGGAACACAGCTGGGATCCCGGCCCAAACCCAGCCAGGATCCAGCCAGATTGAACCCAGATCCAGCCAGGATCCACTGGGATCGACCCGGGATCACAGCTGGGGTCCACCAGGACTGAACCCGAAGCCAGCCAGGACTGAACCCGGCTCGAGCCCGCAGAGCTGTGGGTGGTGCTGCAGTGACTGAGGGATCTGCTGGGATCCATCCCAGATCCAACTGGGATCACAGCCCCAGCCCAGCCAGGATCCACTGGGATCGACCCGGGATCACAGCTGGGATCCACCAGGATTGAACCAGATCCAGCCACGGGGCTGGGGCTGCAGCAGCTGAGGGATCCACGGGATCCAGCCCAGATCCCAGCTCCATCTCTGCCCTGGGACTCTCCCCGAGCTCTCCCGGCACTTTTTGAAGCTTCCAAGGCTCCACCTCGGCACCAGATCCCTCCCGGATCCACCAGATCCCTCCTGGACCTTCCAGATCTCACACAGATTCTTCAGATCCCTCCTGGATCCTCCAGACTCCTCTTGGCTCCACCAGATCCCTCCTGGATCCTCCAGATCTCACACAGATCCTCCCGACTCAACAAGGACCCACGAGATCCCCCCTGGCTCCTTCAGGCCCCACTTGGATCCCCCAGATCCCACCTGGACCTTCCGGATCTCACACGCATTCTTCAGATCCCTCTTGGATCCTCCAGGCTCCTCCAGATCTCACACAGATACTCCAGACCCCTCCTGGCTCCACCAGATCCCTCCTGGATCCCCTAGATCCCACACGGATGCTCCAGACTCCACCTGGATCCTTCAGATCCTTCTTGGATACTCCAGACTCCTCCTGCCTCCATCAGATCCCTCCTGGATCCTCCAGATCTCTCTTGGATCCTCCAGACTCCACCTGGATCCACCGGACCCCTCCTGGATCCTCCAGATCTCACAGAGATCCTCCAGACTCTACCAGGATTCTCCAGATCCCTCCTGGATCCTCCAGATCTCTCTTGGACCAAGGACCCCCCGGATCCCCCCGGATCCCGAGGTCGGGGGTCCCGGGGCCCTGTGGGGTTTGGGGGTTCCCCTGGGACAGGAGCTGCGGGGAGCCACCGGTGCTGGGGACACCGAGGGGACACTGGGGACATCTGGGGACACTGAGGGGACACCGAGGGGACACCGAGGGACACTGGGGACATTTGGGGACACTGAGGGGACATCCCCTGGGTGCTCCCAGTGCTGACCTCGATGTCCCTTCAGGGATCCCAGTGGTGTCCCCAGTGTCCCCAGGTGATCCCAGCCATGGTCACCACCCCTGGGATGTCACCTCCACCAGATCCCTCCAGGATCCCCCAGACTCCACCTGGATCCTCCAGATCCCTCCTGGATCCACCGGACCCCTCCTGGCTCCCCCCAGCCCCTGGTGGATCCCGCAGATCCCGACCGCTTGGATCCTCCAGACTCCACCTGGATCCACCGGACCCCTCCTGGATCCTCCAGATCTCACAGAGATCCTCCAGACTCTACCAGGATTCTCCAGATCCCTCCTGGATCCTCCAGATCTCTCTTGGATCCTCCAGACTCCACCTGGATCCACCGGACCCCTCCTGGCTCCCCCCAGCCCCTGGTGGATCCCGCAGATCCCGACCGGACTCCCGGGGACCCCGCGGGGCCTCGGACACTCGGACACCTCCGGACCCCCCCCGGACCCCCAAGGACCCCCAAGGACCCCCCGGATCCCCCCGGATCCCGAGGTCGGGGGTCCCGGGGCCCTGTGGGGTTTGGGGGTTCCCCTGGGACAGGAGCTGCGGGGAGCCACCGGTGCTGGGGACACCGAGGGGACACTGGGGACATCTGGGGACACTGAGGGGACACCGAGGGGACACCGAGGGACACTGGGGACATTTGGGGACACTGAGGGGACATCCCCTGGGTGCTCCCAGTGCTGACCTCGATGTCCCTTCAGGGATCCCAGTGGTGTCCCCAGTGTCCCCAGGTGATCCCAGCCATGGTCACCACCCCTGGGATGTCACCCCAGGTGGTCCCAAAGGTGTCCCCAATGTCCCCTCAGTGATGTCCTCGATGTCCCCAGGTGATCCTGGCCCCCAGGTGACATCCCCGGGTGGTCCCAGTGGTGTCCCCAATGTCCCCCGGGTGGTCCCAGTGGTGTCCCCAATGTCCCCTCAGTGGTGTCCCCAATGTCCCCCAGGTGTCCCAGCCATGGTGGCCCCGATGTCCCCAGGTGATCCCAAAGGTGGCCATGATGTCCCCCGGTGTCCCAGCCATGGCCACCCCCCCGTCCCCCCCACAGTGTCCCCAGTTTGTCCCTGTCCCCCCCAGGCCCCCCTCTTTGCACTTTATGCTCCAGCGTCCCCGGGGTGGCACTGAGGGGACAGCGGTGACAGTGCCACCCCTGCCCTTGTCCTTGTCCCCGCTGGGGCCTCGGTGTCCCCACCCTGTCCAGGGGACAGCCGGGGTGCTGCCAGCCCAGTGGGGACACCCGAGTTGGGGACACCCCGAGGTGGGGACACCCCGAGGTGGGGACACCCTGAGGTGGTGGCACCTCAACTTGGGGACACCCCGAGGTGGGGACACCCCAGATTTGGGACACCCTGAGTTTGGGACACCCCGAATTTGGGGACACCCCGAGGTGGTGGCACCTCAGCATTTGGGGACACCCCGGGTTGGGGACACCCAGAATTGTCCCCCAGGCACGGGGGGTGGCGGCTGTGGGGCGGAGGGACCCGGTCCTGTATGAAGCCCCTGGGGACACCCTGGGGACATTCCTGGGGACACCCTGGGGACATTCCCGGTGCTCCGGAGCCTCTGGACTTGGTGACATCGCTGTCCCCAGGGTGGGGACAGAGCCCGCAGGGTCCTGGCCTTGTCCCCGCCCTGGGGACACCTCGGGGACACTCCCAGGGCCACTCCCAAGGCCATTCCCAAGGCCATTCCCAGGGCCATTCCCAGGGCCATTCCCAGGGCCACCTCGGTGCCACTCCCAGGGACACCTCGGGGACATCTTGGGGACACTCCCAGGGCCACTCCCAAGGCCACCTCGGGGACACCTCGGGGCCATTCCCGGTGCCACCTCGGGGACATTTCCGGGGCTGCCTTGGGGCCACCTTGGGGACACCTTGGGGACACTCCCGGTGCTCCAGAGCCTCTGGACTTGGTGACATCGCTGTCCCCAGGGTGGTGTCCCCATGTCCCAGCCCTGGACCAGACGGGGACACCGCAGCTCCTGCTCCCTTTATTTCCTTTTTTTCCCTTTTATTTCCTTTTTTTCCCTTTATTTTCCCCTTTTTTTCCTTTATTTTCCCTTTTCCCCCCCTTTTTTTCCTTTTTATCCCTTTATTTTTCCTTTCCCCCTTTATTTTCTCTTTATTTTCCCTTTTTTCCCCTTTTCTCCCCTTTTTTTCCCTTTTCCCGTCAGATTTTCTTTCTCTTTTCGGTTCATTTCCGTTTTTTCCCCCTCGCTTTGGGAATCTCCTCCCTCGCCGTGAAATAACAATCGTGGTAACCACACCCTCGGGTCGCTGATTTACCCGTGTATTTAATGTAAAGTAAAAAAAAAAACAACAACAAGGACAAAAAAAAACCAGGGAAAAAAATCCCAAAAAAGCGACAATTCCCGATTTTTGTGTGCTCAGGGAGGGGACGGGCGACACCCGGTGCCAGCAGCCGCTGCCAGATCGCGGCCCTGCCCTGATAACGCTTATCAGAGTTCACAGCTGCCTGGCGGCTCCTGGGTTTTGCCGGTTTTTTCCCTTTTTTCCCCGTTTTTCCCCCAAATTCCGGGGGAATTTCGGGGGGCGCTGCCCCTTTAAATCCGCGTGGCCGCTTTAAGACCCCCGTGGCGCTTCCCGTGGTGTTGCCGCTTTAAGCGGGCGCCGGTGGGGCCCACCCTGAGCGAGGCCACGCCCACTTGGCCCCCGTTAAAGTAAACAGAGGGGCGTGGCTCCGTTCAGCGAGGCCACGCCCATCGCCCCCCTCTTAAAGCGGCCGCGCCCGCGGGGACATCGCGGGACCGGAACCGTTACGCAGGTGCGCGGCGGCGACAACCGGGAGCGGCGACAGCCGGGAGAGGGGACAGCGGGGACGGGAACCGGGGGTGGGAACGGCGCGGGAAAACCGGGATCGGCGTGGGGCTTGAGGGGAGGGAGAAGCGGGACCGCGCTGCGGCTGGGGGGAAACAACGGGGAGCGGGGGAGGTTCGGGGACAAGCGGGACCGGCCTGGGCCTGCGGCGGGGACAACCGGGACCGGGACGGGACAACCGGGACCGGGATGGGGAGGGGAGAACCGGGACCGGGCTGGGAACAACCGGGACCGGGATGGGCTGGGGACAACCGCGACTGGATCGGGCTGGGGACACCGGGACCGGAATGGCGCTGGGGGAGGAGACAACGGGGACCGACCGGGTTGGGGACAACCGGGACCGGACTGGGGACAACCGGGACCGACCGGGCTGGGACTGGCTGGGGACACAACGGGCCCGGTTGCGCTCGTGTCGCAGCAGAGGTCCCTGACTGTCGCTTTCCCCGGCAGCGCTACCGGCGCCGTTTCCCGGTGCCGGTGCCCGTTCCAGCCGCCGCCGCCGCCGCGATGCTGCTGCTCCGGGCCATGGCCGGCCGCAGGTAGGAACGGCCCCGCGGGGCTCCCGGTGCCCCCCCGGTGCCCCGGGGCCGCTGTGACCCCGCTGTCCCCGCAGGCTCCCGCCGCTGATGCGGCTGCCCCGCCGCTGCTCCCGGCTGGCCGCCGGTACCGGGGCACCGGAGGGACACCGGGAAGCGACACCGGGGGGAGCGACACCGGGGGGACAGCGGGGAGAGGCCCCCGGGGGACGCCGGGGAGCGGCCCCGGTGCTGGCGGCGCTGCTCGGGCTCGGCGCCGCGCTGGCCTACGGGGAGCGGCAGCGGAGGGTGAGCGACACCGCGGGCGGTGGCACCGGGGGTGGCACCGGGGGGGCGGTGACACTTCGGGGTCCTTCCCCGTGACACCGGAGGGGGGTGGAGCCCGGCGGGAGGCGGCGCCCGAGGGGCGGATCCCGGTGAGAGGTGACACCGGGACAGCGGGAACGGGGGGGTGGCACCGGGACAGGGACATCCTGGAGGCGGGGTGGCACCGGGACAGCGGGAACCCAGAACGGCGGTGGCACCGGGGGAAGGGTCCCGGGGCGGGGGGGACACCGGGACAGGGGTGACACCGGGATTCCGGGCACGGTGACACCGGGACAAGGATCCCGGGGCAGAGGGTGACACCGGGACAGCGGGATCCCGGGGGAGGAGTGACACCGGGACAAGGATCCGGGGGAGGAGTGACACCGGGATCCCGGGGAGGAGGTGACACCGGGTCGGGGGTGACACCGGGACAGGGAGATCCCGGGCAGGGGTGACACCGGGACAAGGGTGACACCAGGACGCGGATAATACCGGGACAGGGAAATCCCGGGCAGGGGTGACACCAGGACCTCGGGTCGGGGGTGACACCGGGCAGGAGTGACACCGGGATCCCGGCCAGGGTGACATCGAGACAGGGGGATCCTGGATCGGGGGTGACACCGGGACAGGGGGATCCCGGGCAGGGTAACACCGGGACGGGGATGACAACGGGACAGGGAGATCCTGGGCAGGGATGACACCAGGACCCCGGGTCGGGGGTGACACCGGGCAGGGTGACACCGGGATCCCGGCCAGGGTGACACCGGGACGGGGATGACAACGGGACGGGGAGATCCCGGGCAGGGGTGACACCAGGACCGCGGGTCGGGGGTGGCACCGGTCCACCGGGATCCCGGTGCCCGGGGGGGGTCCCGCTGACGCCCCCGCTGCCCGCAGACCGCGCAGGCCGCCCGCGCCAGCCCCGCCGCGCCGTTCC
>NW_024367373.1:101433-116309 GCF_014805655.1 Passer montanus
CCAGCCCCGCCGCGCCGTTCCCCCGCTACACGCGGGCGGAGGTGGCGCGGCACCGCACGCCGGCGGAGCGCGTGTGGGTCACGCACGGCACCGACGTGTTCGACGTCACCGACTTCGTGGAGCTGCACCCGGGGGGACCGGACAAGATCCTGCTGGCGGCCGGCGGCGCCCTGGAGCCCTTCTGGGCCCTGTACGCCGTGCACGGCCAGCCGCACGTGCTGGAGCTGCTCCGCGAGTACAAAGTGGGCGAGCTGAGCCCCGAGGACGCCGCGCCGCCCGCGGGCGACACCGCGGACCCGTTCGCCGGGGACCCGCCGCGGCACCCGGCGCTGCGGGTGAACAGCCTGAAGCCCTTCAACGCCGAGCCGCCGCCGGAGCTGCTGACCCAGAGCTTCCTGACGCCCAACGAGCTCTTCTTCACCCGCAACCACCTGCCGGTGCCCGCCGTGGAGCCGGGCTCCTACCGGCTGCGCGTGGAGGCTCCGGGCGGCCGCGCCCTGTCGCTGTCGCTGGCGGAGCTGCGGCAGCGCTTCCCCAAGCACGAGGTGACGGCCACGCTGCAGTGCGCCGGGAACCGGCGCAGCGAGATGAGCCGCGTGCGGCCGGTCAAGGGGCTGCCCTGGGGCATCGGGGCCATCAGCACGGCGCGCTGGGGCGGGGCGCGGCTCCGCGACGTGCTGCTGGCCGCCGGTGTCCGCGACAGCACCGGCGACAAGGAGGAGTGGCACGTGTGCTTCGAAGGGCTGGACGAGGACGCCTCGGGGACGCGGTACGGGGCGTCCATCCCGTTGAAACGGGCGCTGAGCGGCGAGGCCGAGGTGCTGCTGGCGTACGAGATGAACGGGCAGGAGCTGCCGCGGGACCACGGCTTCCCGGTGCGCGTGGTGGTGCCCGGCGTGGTCGGGGCGCGCAGCGTGAAGTGGCTGCGCAGCGTGGCGGTGTCGCCGGCCGAGAGCCCGAGCCACTGGCAGCAGAAGGACTACAAGGGCTTCTGCCCCTCCGTGGACTGGGATTCCGTGGATTTCGGGGCCGCGCCCGCCATCCAGGAGCTGCCGGTGCAGTCGGCCATCACCGAGCCCCGCGCCGGCGCCGCCGTGCCCGCCGGGGAGCTGACGGTGAAGGGGTACGCGTGGAGCGGAGGAGGAAGGGAGGTGGTCAGGGTGAGTGAGTGGGGACGGGGACGGCGGAATGGGGTGGGGAATGGGGTGGGGAATGGGGACGGGGACAGGGAATGGTCAGCGGGACAGGGAATGGCTACGGGGACAGGGAATGGACACGGGACACGGGACAGCGTCAGTGCGGCGGGAATGGGGCGGGGAACGGGCAGTGGGGAACGGGCATTGGGATGGGGAACGGTCAGTGGGACAGGGAACAGACAGCGGGATGAGGAATGGTCAGTAGGACAGGGAACGGGGTGGGGAATGGTGGGGTGGGGGGGAATGGAGGAAAGGGGGATGGGGGACAGGGCAGCGATGGGAAAAATGGGGGAAGAGGGATGTGGCAGCTGGACACGGCTCTATGCTAATTAATTAACGCTAATTAGCTCTACCGACGGACACATCACTAAACGCTACGTGTGGCTCTATGCTAATTAATAATAATTAGCTCTATCACTACCTGGCAGGTGAAAGTTTCACTGGACTGTGGCCAGATGCGGCTCTATAGTAATTAATTACTGCTAATTGCGCTGGCAGGTGGACGTTTCACTAGACGGTGGTCAGACATGTCTCTATGCTAATTAATCACCACTAATTACCGCTAATTCTCGCGGCAGGTGGACGTGTCGCTGGACAGGGGCCGCACGTGGCCCTATACTAATTAATTATCACTAATTACCGCTAATTGTGCCGCAGGTGGACATGTCTCTGGACAGTGACCTGATGTGTCTCTATGTTAATTAATCACCGTTAATTATCACTAATTGTGCCGGCAGGTGGACGTGTCTCTGGACAGTGACCTGATGTGTCTCTATGTTAATTAATCACCATTAATTATCACTAATTCCTGCGGCAGGTGGACGTGTCGCTGGACGGGGGCCGCACGTGGCTCTATGTTAATTAATCACCGTTAATTATCACTAATTCCCGCGGCAGGTGGACGTGTCGCTGGACGGGGGCCGCACGTGGCTCTATGTTAATTAATCACCGTTAATTATCACTAATTCCCGCGGCAGGTGGACGTGTCGCTGGACGGGGGCCGCACGTGGCTCTATGTTAATTAATCACCGTTAATTATCACTAATTCCCGCGGCAGGTGGACGTGTCGCTGGACGGGGGCCGCACGTGGCGCGAGGCCGAGCTGGGCGCGCGGCCGGAGCGCGGCCGGGGCTGGGCCTGGGCGCTCTGGGAGCTGCGGGCGCCGGTGCCCGCGGGCGCGCGCCTCGACATCGTCTGCAAGGCCGTGGACAGCAGCTACAACGTGCAGCCCGACACCGTGGCGCCCATCTGGAACCTGCGCGGGGTGCTCAGCAACGCCTGGCACCGCGTCCCTGTCACCGTCACCCGCTGAGGGACACCGACACCCTGTGAGGGACATCAGGGGTTTGGGGTATTGGGGACATTGGGGACATCGGGGACATCACAGGTACAACGTGCAGCCCGACACCGTGGCGCCCATCTGGAACCTGTATGGGATCCTCAGCAACGCCTGGCACCGCGTCCCTGTCACCGCCACCCGCTGAGTGTCACCGTCAGGGACACCGGGGCTTTGGGGACATGGGGGACATCGGGGACATGTGGCACCTGCCAGGCTGCAGCGCCCGGCACCGCGTCCCTGTCACCGCCACCCGCCGAGGGACACCGGGGACAGGAAGGATCCTGGAGATCAATGGGGTCTGTGGGTCCTAAAGTGTTCCATGGCCCCAAAGAGTCCTGCAGACCCCAAAATGTCCTATGGACCCCAGAGTCCTGGAGACCCCAAAATGTCCTATAGACCCCAATGGTTCCATGGCCCCAAAGTGCCCTACAGACCCCAGAGTCCTTCAGACCCCAACGGGTTCTACAGACCTCAGAGTCCTAGAGACCCCAAAACACTCTGCAGACCCCAAAACGCTCTGCAGACCCCAAAGAGTCCTGCAGACCCCAATGGGCTCCATGACCCCAAAGTGCCCTAGAGACCCCAAAGCATCCTACGGACCCCAGAGTCCTAGAGACCCCAAAATGTCCTACAGACCCCAATGGACTCTACAGACCACAAAGAGTCCTGCAGACCCCAATGGGTTCCATGGCCCCAAAGTGCCCTACAGACCCCAATGGGCTCTGCAGGCCCCCAGCTTCTATTGACCCCAAAAGACTCCACAGACCCCAAAAGGACTTTATGGCCGCTGAAGGGTTTTATGGACCCCAAAGGTCTCTGGAGACCCCAAAAGGATTTTATGGACCCCAAAAGGATTTTATGGACTCCAAAGGGTTCTGGTGACCCCAAAAGGATTTTATGAACCCCAAAAGGATTTTATGGACTCCAAAGGATTTTATGGACCCCAGAGGGTTCTGGTGACCCCAAAGATTTCTTCGTCCCAAAGGGTTCTGCAGTTCCTCAGCCCCACAGCGCGAAGGTCAGCGGGGTTTTATGGCCCCGGGGTTTTATGGCCCAGGGATTTATGGCCTAGGGATTTATGGCCCTCACCCTTTTATGGCCCTCAGCCTTTTATGGCCCCGGGGTTTTATGGCCCCGGTTTTACACCCCGATGTGTGAAAGTGCCTCCTGCCATAAAGATTTGGGAACTTTTACGGGTTCGGTGCCTTCCTGGGGCAGCGAGGGCGCGGGGAGGGGATGGGGCAGCTCTGGGACCCCCTGACCCTACAGGGACCCCCTGACCCTACAGGGAGCCCCTGACTCTACAGGGACCCAATGAACCCCTGATCGATAGGGAACCTCTGACCCTGCAGGGACCCCTGGGACCCCCTGACCCTATAGGGACCCCCTGGCCCTGTAGGAGCCCCTGATCCTATAGGAGCCCATGGGACCCTACGGGACCCCCTGACCCTAAATAACCCCCTGACCCCATGGGACCCCCTGATCCTATGGGAGCCCTGGGACCCCCTGACCCTATAGGAGCCCATGGGACCCCTGACCTTACAGGGACCCCTGACCCTACGGGACCCCCTGACCCTAAATGACCCTCTGATCCTATGGGAGCCCCTGATCCCATGGGAACCCTGACCCTACAGGGACCCCCTGACCCTACAGGGACCCCCTGGCCCTGTAGGACACCGTGACCCCACAGGCCCCTGGGACCCTGGATGAGCCCCTGACCCCAAATGACCTCCTGACCCTATAGAGACCCCTGTGACCCCACGGACCCCATGGCGCGATGGAGCCCCTGATCCTGTAGGGACCCCCTGGCCCCGTGGGATCTCCTGACCCTAAATGACCCCTGACCCCACAGGGCCCTGGGACCCCGTGGGACCCCTTGATCCCGATAATGCCCTGACCCTACAGAGCCCTGTGACCCTAAATCACCCCTGACCCTATAGAGACCCCTGACCCTTTAGGGCCCTGTGAGCCCATGGGACCCCGATCCCCGTTATCGACCCCGTTATCGATCCCCAATATGGATCCCGTGATCAATCCCGATATAAACCTCGATATCGATCCCCAATACCAATCCCCGATATCGATCCCGTTATCAATCCCAATATCAGTCCACAATATTGATTCCGTTATCGATCCCCGTTATCGATCCCCGTTATCAATCCCCGTTATCCATCCCCAATACCGATCCCCGTTATCAATCCCGTTATCCATCTCCAATATCGATCCCCGTTATCGATCCCCGTTATCGATCCCCGTTATCAATCCCGTTATCCATCTCCAATATCGATCCCCGTTATCGATCCCCGTTATCGATCCCCGCCCCATCGACTCGCTCGGCGCTCCTCCTCCAATCGACTCTCTCGTCGCTCTCCCCGCGCCCTGCCGGCCGCTCGAGCTCTCGGTACCGGAAGCGGCGGGGCCGGTACCGGAAGCGGCGGGGCGGTACCGGAAGCGGCGGGGGCGGGGGGGGCCCGGGGCCTCCTCAGGAGCCGCCGCCGCCGCCGCGCCCGGACCCCCGGGACCCCCGGGCTCCCCCCTCCCCAATTCCTGGCACATTTTTGGGGAATTTTTTGGGGGGAATTTTTAGGGATTTTTTTTGGGATTTTTTGGAAATTTTGGGGGAATTTTTGGGGGAACTTTTAGGGAATTTTTGGAATTTTGGGGGGGATTTTTTGGGGGATTTTTTAGGGATTTTAGGGAATTTTTGGGTGCTTTTTTGGGGGAATTTTTGGGGATTTTTGGGATTTTTGGGGTTTTCCACCTGGGAATCCAAAGGGATTTTTGGGAATGTTGGGATTTTTGGGACTTTTGGGAATTTCTGGGAATGTTGGGATTTTTAGGATTTTTGGGATTTTGGGGTTTTTGGGATTTTTAAATTTATTTTTCCACTGGGGGATCTGAGGGGATTTTTGGGATTTTTGTTTTGAATTTTCAGGTTTTTGGGATTTTTCTGCCCGGGGAACCCAAGGGAATTTTTGAGAATTTTGGGATTTTTGGGGATTTGGGGGATTTTTGGGAATTTTGGGATTTTTTGGATTTTTCCACCTGGGGATCCTGAGGGAATCTTTGGGAATTTTTGGGGATTTTGGGATTTTTCCACTTGGCAATCCGAGGGAATTTGGGGGATTTTTGGGGATTTTTTGGGATTTTTGGGATTTTTCCACCTGGGGATCCTGAGGGAATTTGGGGGAATTTTGGGGTTTTTGGGGTTTTGGGTTTTTCCAGCCTCCCGCGGGGTCCGGGGCCGTCCCAGGGCAGCAGGAGCCGAAGTTTGGGGTCGGCTCCCGAGGGAGCTGCTCCAGTTTGGGGCTGGAACCAGAAATGGGAACAAAACCTGGGAAAAAAACTCACCCAGAGCGCCCTGGAGTCGCTTTTATGGGATTTATCCCAAAAAAATGGAAATAAAATGGGAATAAAACCTGGAAAAAAACTCACCCAGAGCGCCCTGGAGTCGAATTTTTGGGATTTATTCTCAAAAAATGGAGATAAAATGGAATAAAACCTGGGAAAAGCAGCTGGAGCCTCACCCGGAGTGTCCTGGGATTGTTTTTTTTGGGATTTATCCTCAAAAAATGGAAACAAAACCTGGAAAAAAACTCACCCAGAGCGCCCTGGAGTCGCTTTTATGGGATTTATCCCAAAAAAATGGAAATAAAATGGGAATAAAACCTGGAAAAAAACTCACCCAGAGCGCCCTGGAGTCGAATTTTTGGGATTTATTCTCAAAAAATGGAGATAAAATGGAATAAAACCTGGAAAAAGCAGCTGGAGCCTCACCCGGAGTGTCCTGGGATTGTTTTTTTTGGGATTTATCCTCAAAAAATGGAAACAAAACCTGGAAAAAAAACTCACCCAGAGCGCCCTGGAGTCGCTTTTATGGGATTTATCCCAAAAAAATGGAAATAAAATGAGGATAAAAGCCCTGGAGGCTCGTCCAGAATATCCTGGAATTGATTTTTTGGGGATTTATCCTCCAAAAATGAAAATAAAATGGGAATAAAACCCTGGAGCTTCATCCCAGAACGTCCTGGAGTCGATTTTCCTGGGAATTGTCCCAAAAAATGGAAATAAAATGGGAATAAAACCCTGGAGCTTCATCCCAGAACGTCCTGGAGTCGATTTTCCTGGGAATTGTCCCAAAAATTTAAAATAAAACTGGGATAAAGCAGCTGGGGCCTCACCCAGAGTGCCCTGGGATTGGTTTTTATGGGAATTGTCCCAAAAAATGGAAATAAAATGGGAATAAAACCTTGGAGCCTCACCCTGAAATGTCCTGGAGTTGTTTTTGAAGATTTTTCCAGGGATTTATCCGAAAAAAATGGAAATAAAACCTGGAAAAAGCAGCTGGAGCCTCGTCCCAGAACATCCTGGAGTTGTTTTTTATGGGATTTATCCCAAAAATGGAAATAAAATGGGAATAACTCCCTGGAGCCTCGCCCCAGAACGTCCTGGAATTGTTTTTCCAGTTTTTCCTGGGAATTGGCCCAAAAAATGAAAATAAATCCGGGATAAAGCAGCTGGGGCTTCATCCTGGAATGCCCTGGGATTGTTTTTCCTGATTTTCCTGGGATTTATCCAAAAAAAAAGATAAATAAAATGGGAATTAAACCCTGGAGCTTCATCCCAGAACGTCCTGGAGTCGATTTTCCTGGGAATTGTCCCAAAAATTTAAAATAAAACTGGGATAAAGCAGCTGGGGCCTCACCCAGAGTGCCCTGGGATTGGTTTTTATGGGAATTGTCCCAAAAAATGGAAATAAAATGGGAATAAATCCCTGGAGCCCCAGCCCAGAATATCCTGGAGTTGTTTTTTCCGTGATTTTTCCCAAAAAATGGAAATAAAATGGGAATAAAGCAGCTGGAGCCACATCCTGGAACATCCCGGGATTGTTTTTTATGGGAATTGTCCCAAAAAATGGAAAATGGGAATAAACCCTGGAGCCCCAGCCCAGCCCAGCCCGGGATTGTTTTTCCAGCTTTTCTCCGAGGACAAGAGCAAAGGAAAAGGCAAATTCCTGCCGAGGGCTGGGCTGGGGTTTGGGCTGGGATTTGGAATTTGGGCTGGGATTTGGAATTTGGGCTGGAATTTGGAATTTGGCTCTGCCCCAGATCCAGAATTCCCTGAGGAATCTCCAGGAATTGCTGCTTTTTGGGGAAGTTTTCTTCTGCAGGGATGGGGAATTGGGGGAATTTTCGGGAATTTTGGGGGAATTTTCAGGAATTTTTGGGAATTTTGGGGGAATTTTCGGGAATTTGGGGGGAATTTTGGGAAATTTTTTGGGAATTTTGGGGAAATTTGGGGGAATTTTGGGGATTTTTTTTTTGAAATTTTGGGGGATTTTGGGGGAATTTTTGGGGAATTTGGGGGAATTTTGGAGGAATTTTGGGGATTTTGGGGGAGTTTTGGGGAATTTTGGGGGAATTTGGGGGAATTTTGGAGGAATTTTGGGGATTTTGGGGGAGTTTTGGGGAATTTTGGGGGAATTTTGGGGTTGGGAATTCCAAAACTGGGAATTCCGGGATTGTCCCCAATCCCGGGATGTCCCTGAATTCTGGGAATGTCCCCAAATCCCAGGATTTGTCCCTGGCTTTGGGATTGTCCACTTAATACCAATTAATACCTCGTTAATAATTAATGTATAATCAGAGCCCCCCCATCAGCAGCTCCCCTTTCCCTGGAGATCCCAAAATTCCCTGGAATTGGATCCTAAAAATCCCCAAAATCCCCAAGATTCCAAAATTCCCCAAACTCCCCAAAATCCTCGGGAATTTCTCAGGACTCTCCTTGGATTTGGGGTTCCCAGAGTTGGATTTGGGGTTCCAAGCTTTGAATTTGGGATTCCAGATGTGGATTTGGGATTCCAGATGTGGATTTGGGGTTCCCAGGGTCACATTTGGGGTTCCAGAGTCGGATTTGAGTTCCCATATTTGGATTTGGGGTTCCCAGAGTCGGATTTGGGGTTCCCAGAGTTGAATTTGGGGTTCCAGAGTTGGATTTGGGGTTCCAGAGTCAGATTTGGGGTTCCAGAGTCGGATTTGGGGGTCCCATATTTGGATTTGGGGTTCCACAGTTGGATTTGGGGATCCTGAGTCGGATTTGAGTTCCCATATTTAGTTTGGGGGTTCCAGAGTTGAATTTGGGGATCCTGAGTTGGATTTGGGGTTCCCAGAGTTGGATTTGGGGTCAGATTTGGGGTTCCCGAGTTTGATTTTGGGGTTCCCAGAGTTGGATTTGGGGTTCCAGAGTCGGATTTGAGTTCCCATATTTGGTTTTGGGGTTCCAGAGCTGGATTTGGGGTTCCAGAGTCGGATTTGAGTTCCCATATTTGGATTTGGGGTTCCCAGAGTCGGATTTGGGGTTCCCATATTTGGATTTGGGGTTCCACAGTTGGATTTGGGGTTCCACAGTTGGATTTGGGGTTCCAGAGTCGGATTTGAGTTCCCATATTTAGTTTGGGGGTTCCAGAGTTGAATTTGGGGATCCTGAGTTGGATTTGGGGTTCCCAGAGTTGGATTTGGGGTCAGATTTGGGGTTCCCGAGTTTGATTTTGGGGTTCCCAGACGCGGATTTGGGGTTCCCGGGGTCTCTGCCCCCAAACCCCCTTTTCCCAGGACAAGCCCCAATGCTGAGGGGTTCTGCTCCTTCGCAGGGCTCTGCAGCCATGGACGTCGAGGAGTGCAACGCCCGCTCCTACGGCAGCGGTGAGCCCTGCCGGCCCGGCCTGGGCTTCATGCATTTTCTGCCACTTCCCCCACGTTTTCCTAGATTTTCTGGGATTTTCCCCATTTTTCCTGGAATTTCTGAGATTTTTCCGGGATTTTCTGAGATTTTCCCCCCATTTTCCTGGATTTTTTCCCCCATTTTTCCTGGATTTTCCCCAATTTTCCCCGGATTTTCCCCATTTTTCCTGGATTTTCTGGGATTTTCCCTGGATTTTCTGGGATTATTTCCCATTTTTCTGGGATTTTTCCCCATTTGTCCTGAATTTTCCCCCATTTCTGTGGGATTTTCCCCATATTTTCTGGATTTTCTGGGATTTCTCCCATTTTTTCCTGGGTTTCCTGGGATTTTCCCCCATTTCCCTGGATTTCCCCCCATTTTTCCTGGATTTTCCCCCATTTTCCTGGGATTTTTCCCATTTTCCCTGGATTTTCTGGGATTTTTTCCTCCATTTTTTGTGGATTTTTCTGGGATTTTCCCCCATTTCCGTGGGATTTTCCCCATTTTTTCTGGATTTCCTGGGATTTTCCCCCCCATTTTCCTGGGATTTTCCCCCATTTTTCCTGTGTTTCCCCCATTTTTTCCTGGATTTTCTGGGATTTTTTTCTGGATTTTCTGGGATTTCCCCCAATTTTCCTGGATTTTTCCCATTTTTCCTGGATTTTCTGGGATTTCCTGCATTTTCCCTGGAATTTCTGGGATTTTTTCGGGATTTTCTGGGATTTTCCCCCCATTTTTTCTGGATTTTTCTGGGATTTCCCCCATTTTCCCTGGATTTTTCCCCATTTTTCCTGGATTTTCTGGGATTTTTCCCCATTTCCCCTGGATTTTCTCGGATTTTTCCCCAGTTTTCCTGGACTTTTCTGGGATTTCCCCCATTTTTCCTGGATTTGGGGATCACAGCCCCTTCCCGGATTTTTCCTGGCTTTTCCCCAGATTTTTCCTGGATTTTCTGGGATTTTCCCTGGATTTTCTGGGATTATTTCCCATTTTTCTGGGATTTTTCCCCATTTGTCCTGAATTTTCCCCCATTTCTGTGGGATTTTCCCCATATTTTCTGGATTTTCTGGGATTTCTCCCATTTTTTCCTGGGTTTCCTGGGATTTTCCCCCATTTCCCTGGATTTCCCCCCATTTTTCCTGGATTTTCCCCCATTTTCCTGGGATTTTTCCCATTTTCCCTGGATTTTCTGGGATTTTTTCCTCCATTTTTTGTGGATTTTTCTGGGATTTTCCCCCATTTCCGTGGGATTTTCCCCATTTTTTCTGGATTTCCTGGGATTTCCCCCCCCATTTTCCTGGGATTTTCCCCCATTTTTCCTGTGTTTCCCCCATTTTTTCCTGGATTTTCTGGGATTTTTTTCTGGATTTTCTGGGATTTCCCCCAATTTTCCTGGATTTTTCCCATTTTTCCTGGATTTTCTGGGATTTCCTGCATTTTCCCTGGAATTTCTGGGATTTTTTCGGGATTTTCTGGGATTTCCCCCCCATTTTTTCTGGATTTTTCTGGGATTTCCCCCATTTTCCCTGGATTTTTCCCCATTTTTCCTGGACTTTTCTGGGATTTCCCCCATTTTTCCTGGATTTGGGGATCACAGCCCCTTCCCGGATTTTTCCTGGCTTTTCCCCAGATTTTTCCTGGATTTTCTGGGATTTTTCCCCATTTCCCCTGGATTTTCTCGGATTTTTCCCCAGTTTTCCTGGACTTTTCTGGGATTTCCCCCATTTTTCCTGGATTTGGGGATCACAGCCCCTTCCCGGATTTTTCCTGGCTTTTCCCCAGATTTTTCCTGGATTTTCTGGGATTTTCCCCCCATTTTCCCTGGATTTTTCCCCATTTTTTTAAATTTTCCCCTCATTTTTCCTGTTTTTTGGGATCACTCTCCCTTCCTGCCCCTTCCTGGATTTTTCCCAGATTTCCCCCATTTCCCTCCCCCATTTTCCCATTTTTTCCCGGATTTTTGGGATCCCAAACAACCCCGACTGATTTTTTCCTCTCCCATCCCCAAAACCCCGACTTTTGTGGGATTTTTCCCAATTTCCAGGCGGCTGCTGCAGAAATTCCTGAATTTCCACAGCTCCCGGCGATTCGGGGCTGGGAAAAACCGGGAATTCGGGGGGAAAATTTGGAATTTTGGGGGAAAAATTTGGAATTTTGGGGGAAAAAAATGGGAATTTTAGGGGAAAAATTTGGAATTTTGGGGGGAAAAATGGGAATTTCGGGGGGAAAAATGGGAATTTTGAGGGGAAAAATTGGAATTTTGGGGGGAAAAAACCCAAATGGAGGGCTGGGGGTGGGAAATTCCCGCTTGGATCGGGGCTGGAATTTCCAGGAGGGGCGGGAATGGTTCAAATTCCAGCCTGGCAGGAGGGAGGGAGGGGATGAGCTCCAGGAAAATTCCATGAGGGAGAAGCTTGGAATGTTCCCAGGGAAGCCTGGAATGTGCCCAGGGCCCGGCTGGAATTGCCCCGCGGGGATTGCAGGGAGGGGAGGGGGGAAGGGAATTTTCCGCCTCTGGAATGGTCCCGGGGCTGCTCATCCCGAAAAAATGGGGCTGGAAAATAAAAATGGGGCTGGAAAGAAAAAAAATGGGGCTGGAAAAAATGGTTCTGATGGGGGGGAGCTCCTGGTCCTGCCCAAATTCCTGGATCCATCCCAAATTCCAAATCCTTCCCGAGCCTCTGGGTCCTTCCCAAAAATCCTGGATCCTTCCCAAAAATCCTGGATCCTTCCCAAATCCCTGGGTCCTTCCCAAATTCTGGGTCCATCCCAAAAATCCTGGATCCTTCCCAAATCCCTGGGTCCTGCCCAAATTCTGGGTCCATCCCAAAAATCCTGGATCCATCCCAAATATCCTGGGTTCATCCCAAATCCCAAATCCTTCCCGAGCCTCTGGGTCCTTCCCAAATCCTGGATCCATCCCAAATCCCTGGGTCCTGCCTAAATCCTGGGTCCTTCCCAAATCCCCGATCCATCCCAAATCCCTGATCCATCCCAAATCCCGGATCCATCCCAAATTCCCGATCCATCCCAAATCCCTGATCCATCCCAAATCCCGGATCCATCCCAGATCCTTCTGATTCCCCTGGATCCATTCCTGGTCCTTCCCGACCCTCTGGATCCATCCCAAATTCTCTCCTGCTTCCCCGGATCCATCCCCGCTCCCCCTTCCCCCGTTCCCACTCCTCCTCCTCCTCCCCTCTCCCATTCCCGGCTCTGTTCCCAGCTCCTGATTTTGGGAATGCCCCAATTCCCATCCCACAGAAATCCGGGATCCCGCTGGGATCCGGCTCCCTCCCCCCATTCCCACATTCCCACCCCCCTCTCCCTCCTCCTCCTCCCCTCCCTCTCCCATTCCCTGTGGAATTCCCAGCTCCTGATTTTTGGGAATGCCCCAATTCCCATTCCAATCCCACTAAAACCCCTGCAATCCTACTGAGATCCCTGAGCCATTCCCACATTCCCACATTCCCACAATCCCTCTCCCTCCTCCTCCTCCCCTCCCTCTCCCATTCCCAGCCCCATTCCCACTCCCTGATTTTTGGGAATGCCCCATTTCTCCCTCTGCTCGTCCCAATCCCTCTAAAATCCGGGATTTTCCTCCTCTCCCTCCTTCCCACATTCCCACATTCCCACATTCCCACCCCTCTCCCTTCCAGCTCCATTCCCAGTTCCTGCCTTTTGGGAATGCCCCAATTCTCCCTGAAAACCCTGGGATCCCACGGAAATCCCAGATCCCACTGAAATCCCAGATCCCAGTGAAATCCCAGATCCCACTGAGATCTGGGCTCCTTCCCTCGTTCCCTCCTCCCTCCCCACATTCCCATTCCCACATTCCCACATTCCAGTCCCTCTCCCTCCCTCCTCCCCTCCCTCTCCCATTCCCAGCCCCATTCCCGGCTCCTGCCTTTTGGGAATGCCCCGTTTCTCCCTGAAAATCCTGGGATCCCGCTGAGACCTGGGACCCCACGCTCGCCCTGAGCCATTCCCACATTCCCACATTCCCTCACTCCCTCGTTCCCACATCCCAGTCCCTCTCCCTCCTCCTCCTCCTCCTCCCTGCCTCATCCTGGCTGCAATTCCCGGCTCCATTCCCAGCTCCTGCCTTTCGGGAATGCCCCAATTCCCACCCCAATCCCACCGAACCCTGGGATCCCGCTGAGATCCGGGATCCCACGCTCGCCCTGAGCCTTTCCCACATTCCAGTCCCTCTCCCTCCTCCTCCTCCTCCCCTTCCTCTCCCATTCCCAGCTTCCTTCCCGGCTCTGTTCCCACTCCCTGACTTTCGGGAATGCCCCAATTCCCATTCCAATCCCACAGAAATCTGGAATCCCACTGGAATCTGAGCTCCCTCCCTCGCTCCCTCCCCTCGTTCCCACATTCCCGTTCCCACATTCCCGTTCCCACATTCCAATCCCTCTCCCTCCTCCTCCTCCCTCTCCCATTCCCAGCCCCATCCCACATTCCAGTCCCTCCCCCTCTCCTTCCTCTCCCATTCCCGGCTCCGTTCCCGGCTCCTGACTTTTGGGAATGCCCCAATTCCCATTCCAGTCCCGCTGGAATCCGGGCCCCTCCCTTCCCACATTCCCACTCCTCCTCCTCCCCTTCCTCTCCCATTCCCGGCTCTGTTCCCAGTTCCTGATTTTTGGGAATGCCCCAATTCCCATTCCAATCCCACTGGAATCCGGGCTCGGTGCCTCCTCCCTCCCCACGTTCCCACATTCCCATTCCCACATTCCAGTCCCTCTCCCTCCTCCTCCCCTCTCCCATTCCCAGCCCCATTCCCGGCTCCATTCCCAGTTCCTGACTTTCGGGAATGCCCCAATTCCCATTCTAATCCCACTAAAACCCCTGGAATCCCACAGAAATCTGGAATCCCTCTGGAATCCGGGCTCGGTGCCTCCTCCCTCCCCACGTTCCCACATTCCCATTCCCACATTCCAGTCCCTTTCCCTCCTCCTCCTCCTCCTCCCCTCCCCTCTCCCATTCCCAGCCCCATTCCCGGTTCCGTTCCCACTCCCTGATTTTCGGGAATGCCCCATTTCCAGTCCCCATCCCACTGGAACCCGGGTCCCTCCCTCCCCACATTCCCATTCCCACATTCCCACATTCCAGTCCCTCTCCCTCCTCCTCCCCTCTCCCATTCCCAGCCCCATTCCCAGCCCCATTCCCGGTCCCATTCCCAGCTCCTGACTTTGGGAATGCCCCAATTCCCACTCCAATCCCACTAAAACCCTGGAATCCCACTAAACCCTGGAATCCGGGCTCAGTGCCTCCTCCCTCCCCACATTCCCATTCCCACATTTCCACATTCCAGTCCCTCTCCCTCCTCCTCCTCCCCTTCCTCTCCCATTCCCAGCCCCATTCCCGGTCCCGTTCCCGGCTCCTGACTTTGGGAATGCCCCAATTCCCACTCCAATCCCACAGAAATCTGGAATCCCCCTGAAATTCCGGCTCCCTCCCTCTGTCCCTCCTCCCTCCCCACATTCCCACTCCTCCTCCTCTCCTTCCTCTCCCATTCCCAGTTCCCATTCCCGGTTCCTGGCTTTGGGAATGCCCCAATTCCCACTCCAATCCCACTAAACCCTGGAATCCCCCTGGAATCCGTCCCCCCCCTGGAA
>NW_024367373.1:116362-136493 GCF_014805655.1 Passer montanus
TGCACTCCCCCTGGACCCCGTCCCTCCCCCCCCCCTCCCTCCCCACATTCCCACTCCTCCTCCTTCTTCCCTTTCCCATTCCCAGCCCCATTCCCGGTCCCATTCCCGTCTCTGTTCCCAGTTCCTGACTTTGGGAATCCCCCAATTCCCACTCCAATCCCACTAAACCCTGGAATCCCGCTGGAATTCCGGCTCCCTCCCTCTGTCCCTCCTCCCTCCCCACATTCCCACTCCTCCCTCTCCCATTCCCGGTGCAATTCCCGGTCCCATTCCCGGCTCCTGCCTTTCGGGACTGCCCCAATTCCCACTCCAATCCCACTAAACCCCCCGAAATCCCACTAAAACCCCGGAATCCCGGCCCCCTCCCTCCCCACGCTGGCGCTGCCCCCCCGGAGCCGCTCCCAGCCGCCTTTTCCCTGGATTCCAGGAATCTGCTCCTCCTGGAAGGTGAGCGGCTGCGTGCGCCCGGCCGGGGCCGCCCCGCGCCCCGCGGCGCTGCCGCGCTGCTTCCCGGCCATCCCGCTCCCGCAAGGTACGGCCCCCAAAGCCCCGAAACCCCAAAGAACTCGGGGAAAATCCCCAAAAAAGGATTTCAGGAATTCCCGGCTGCAAGGAGGGAGGAGGGAAAGGAGGGAGAGCTGCTCCCGGCCACGCCCCGCGCTGGGATTTGGGGATTTGGGGATTTGGGAGGAGCCGGAGATTCCCGGAGCGCCTCCGGGATTTGGGGATTTGGGGCGGCTGGAATTGTCGGGCTGGGCAGCGGAGCGAGCTGCGAGCGGCATGAGGCTGCAGGAGACTCCCAAAGGTCGGTCCGCGCGCGTTTGGGGGTTTTTTTGGGGTTTTTGGGGATGTTTGGGGTTTGGGATTTGTCTCTGGATAGGCAGAGAGGGGATTTAGGGATCCTGGAATTTCGTTTTTTTTATGGGAAAAAGCTCTCGGGGTCTGGGTGGGAGCGGGATGAGGCTGCAGGAGATTCCCAAAGGTCGGTCCGGGTTTTTTTGGGGTTTTTTGGGATGTTTTGGATTTGGGGTTTGTCTCTGGATAGGCAGAGAGGGGATTTAGGGATCCTGGAATTCTGGTTTTTTATGGGAAAAAGCTCTTGGGGTCAGATCTGATCTGGGTGGGAGCGGGATGAGGCTCTGGGATCATCCCAAAGGTCGGTCCCAGGGATTTTTTTGGGATTTTTTGGGGTTTTTGGGATTTGGGATTTGTCTCTGTATAGGCAGAGTTAGAATTCAGGGATCCTGGAATTTCCCTTTTCCATGGGAAAAAGCTCTTGGGGTCAGATCTGATCCGGGTGGGAGCGGGATGAGGCTCTGGGGGATTCCCAAAGGTCGGGCCGGGAGGGTTTGGGGTTTTTTCGGGGGTTTTTGGGATTTGGGATTTGTCTCTGGATGGGCAGAGAGGGGATTTAGGGATCCTGGAATTTAGGGATCCTGGAATTCTCTATTTTTTATGGGAAGAAGCTCTCGGGGTCAGATCTGATCCGGGTGGGATCATCCCAAAGGTTGGCACCGGGATTTTTTTGGGATTTTTTGGGGATTTTGGGGATTTTTTTTGGATTTTTGAGGGTTTTGGCATTTGGGATCTGTCTCTGGATAGGCAGAGAGGGGATTTAGGGATCCTGGAATTTCCTTTTTTATGGGAAAAAGCTCTTGGGGTCTGGGTGGGATTGGGATGAGGCTGCAGGGGATTCCCAAAGGTCAGTCCGGGCGGTTTTTTGGGATTTTTGGGATTTTGGGGATTTTTTTGGGGTGGGATTTGTCTCTGGGTAGGCAGAGAGGGGATTTAGGGATCCTGGAATCGGACCACCGAGCCAGGTGGGGTCGGGATGAGGCTCTGGGGTCATCCCAAAGGGATTTTTGGGATTTTGGGGATTTGGGATCTTTGGGGTTTGGGGATTTGCCCCTGGATCAGCTCCAGAGGGAATTTGGGAATTCTGGAGGGGGATTTGAGGATCCTGAAGGGGAATTTTGGGATATTTAGGGACAAATCTGGGGGGGAATTTCGGGATATTTAGGGATAATTTTGAAGGGGATTTAGGGATATTTAGGGATAAATATGGAGAGGAATTCGGGAATTCTGGAGGGGAATTTGGGAATTCTGGAGGGGAATTTGGGAATTCTGGAGGGGAATTTAAGGATATTTAGGGCTAATCCTGAAGGGGAATTTATGGATATTTAGGGATAATTCTGGAGGGGAATTTAGGGATAAATCTGGAGGGGAATTTGGGAATTCTGGAGGGGGATATGGGAATATTTTGGGATGATTTTGGAGGGGAATTTGGGGATATTTCGGGATAATTTCGAGGGGAATTTGGGATATTTCGGGATAATTCTGATGGGAATTTGGAGCTCCCACAGCGGGAATTCATCAATCCCAAATTTCCCAATCCCTGCAAACCCCGACCCCCCCTAAAATCCCGATTTTTCCCCGGGATTCTCCCCTGGAACATCGGGAATTTCCCCCCCGGCCCCCCGGGCCGGCATTCCCAACATTCCCAACATTCCCAACATTCCCGGGAGTGGGAACGGCTCCTCCGGCCTTTCCCAGGCGCTTCCCGGGAATTTGGGAATTTTCCAGCCCCCCCGGGAGCTCGGGAATGTTTGGGAAACTCCCGGGGAGGTTTTTGGGCCCGGCCAAAAATTCCAGCTGGGCCGGAAAAGTTTGGAAATCTCATTCCCAGCTGCTCCGGGGGGAATTTTCCATCCCAAAATTCCGGCAGTTCCCACGGTGGGAGGGGAGGGGAGGGGACTGCCCCAATTCGGATTGGGAATTTGGGGGTGGGGGGAGGAAAATTTGGGATCAGATTTTGGGATGGGGGAGGGAATTGGGGCATTCCAGATGCTGGGAAAGGGAATCCCTGGAGCGGGGGGGGGGGAATTCCCAAATCCGGGGGGGATTTTGGGGTCAGGAATTCCCAAATCCGGGGGGGATTTTGGGGTCAGGAACTGGGGGGAATTCCCAAATCCAAGGGAATTTAGGATCAGGAATGGGGGGGAGAATTCCTGAATCCAGGGGGGGATTTTGGGATCAGGAATGGGGTCAGGAATTCCCAAATCCAGGGAATTTTGGGACCAGGAATTGAGGGGGAGAATTCCCAAATCCAGGGGGGATTTTGGGGTCAGGAATTGGTGGGGGGAGGGGTAATTCCCAAATCCAGGTGTGGGAATGGGGGGGAGGAATTCCCAAATCCGGGGGGAATTTTGGGGTCAGGAATTCCCAAATCCAGGGGGGTTTTGGGGTCAGGAATGGGGGGCTCCCAGCCCCAGCCCCTCCCCCAGCTTCGGGTGGGAATTCCGGCTCCTTCCCGGTTTTTTATTGTTGGGAATTCTGGGGCCCTTTCCATTTTTTCCCAGTGGGAATTCCAGCTCCTTCCCGGGCCCATCCCGGTTTTTTTCCCGGTGGGAATTCCGGGGTCCTTCCCAGTTTTTTATTGTTGGGAATTCTGGGGCCCTTCCCGTTTTTTCCCGGTGGGAATTCCCGGGCCCTTCCCGTTTTTTCCCGGTGGGAATTCCCGGGCCCATCCTGGTTTTCCGGGCTCCTTCCTGGGCCCATCCCGGTTTTTCCGGGTGGGAATTCCGGGCCCATCCCGGTTTTTCCCGGCTCCTTCCCGGGCCCATCCCGGTTTTTCCAGGTGGGAATTCCCGGGCCCATCCCGGTTTTCCCGGCTCCTTCCCGGGCCCATCCCGGTTTCTCTGGGTGGGAATTCCGGGCCCATCCCGGTTTTTCCGGGTGGGAATTCCCGGGCCCATCCCGGTTTTCCCGGCTCCTTCCCGGGCCCATCCCGGTTTCTCCCGGTTTTCCAGGCCGTGGGGATTCCCCCCTGGAGCAGGAATTCCGCTCGGCCGTGGGGGGAGGGGCGGCCCGGAGCCCCCCCAGCCCCCGCTCGTCCCCGCGCTCCCCCGGTGAGTACGGCAGGGCCCCAGAATGTCCCAAAAAGGTCCCAAAAATATCCCCAGAATGTTCCCAGAATGTCCCCAAGATATTCCCAGAATATCCCCAAAATATTTCCAAAATATCCCCAGAATATTCCCAAAATATTCCCAGAATATACCCGGAATATTCCCTAAATATTCCCAAAGTATCCCCAGAATATTCCTAAAATATTCCCTAAATACTCCCAAGATATCCCCAAAATATTCCCAAAATATCCCCAGAATATTCCAAAAATATTTCCAAAATATCCCCAGATTGTCCCCAGAATATTCCCTAAATATTCCTAAATATTCCCAGAATATCCCCAGAATATTCCTAAAATATTCCCAAAGTATTCCCAAGATATCCCCAGAATATTCCCAAAATATCCCCTAAATATACCCAAAATATTCCCAAAATATCCCCAAAATATTCCCAAAATATCCCCAGAATATTCCCTAAATATTCCCAGAATATCCCCAGAATTTTCCCTAAATATTCCCAAAGTATCCCCCAAATATCCCCAGAATATTCAAAAAATATTCCCAGAATATTCCAAATATATTCCCAAAATATCCCCTAAATATTCCCTAAAATATCCCCAGAATATTCCCTAAATATCCCCAAAAGATTCCCAAAATATCCCCAGAATATTCCCTAAATATTCCCAAATATCCCCAGAATATTCCCAAACATTCTCAGAACATTCCGGAATTCCCGGCAGGAATTGCAGCTCTCCCTCCTCGGGGCTTTGTTTGTCAGGGGAAAAGGGGAAAGGAGAAATCTGGGATTGGGATCAACCCCAAACTCTGGGATTGGGATCAACCCCAAATTCCAGGTGGGATAAATCCCAAACTCCAGAATTTCAGTCTCAAACTGGAATTGGGATGGGATTGATCCCAGATTTTGGGATTTCAATCCCAGACTGGGGTTGGGATGGGATCAATCCCAAATTCTGGGATTGGGATCAACCCCAAATTCTGGGATTGGGATGGGATTGATCCCAAATTTTGGGATTTCAATCCCAGACTAGGATTAGGATGGGATCAATCCCAAATTCTGGGATTTCAATCCCAAATTCTGAGTGGGATCAATCCCAAACTCTGGGATTTCCATCCCAAATTCTGCCTTTGGGAATGGGATCCATCCAACCCTGGAATTCCGGGAGCAGAACCCCTGGAATTCCCTCCCATCCCTCCTTTCCCCCCATTTTCCCCGGAATCTCTGGAATTTCCACATTCCAAAGGGTGAGGCCCCGGGAATCCTCTGGAATGTTGAAAACATTCCTGGAATTCCCCCAAATCCCTTTTAAAAATCTCCTTTTTGTCCCAAAAAAAACCCAAAACCCTGGGAGCTCTGGAATTTCGGCATTCCAAAGGATTCCCACGGAATGTGGGAAAACCCCTGGAATTCTTTGGGAATTCTCTGGGAATTCGCTCCCACCTCTTTTTATTTCCCTTTTTTTCCTGTCCTGGAGGAGCCCCTGGAGCTCTGGAATGTGGAAAATCCCTCTGGAATGTGGCCCCTCCCCCATTCCCGGGAATTCCGGGATTCCAGGGGGAGGAATGAGGGGGGGAGGGGGGGGAAATTCCTGAAAAAATGTGGGAATGATGCTGGGAGGGGCAGGGAGCTGCTCCTGGTGGGAATTCCCCGGGAAGGGCTGGAATTGTCTTGGAATTTCCCTGGAATTTCCCCTGGAATTTCCCTGAAATTGTCCTGGAATTTCCCTGAAATTGTCCTGGAATTTTCCCTGGAATTGTCCTGGAATTTCCCAGGAATTTCCCTGGAATTGACCCTGGAATTGTCCTGGGATTTCCCTGGAATTTCCCAGGAATTGTCCTGGAATTTCCCTGGAATTGTCCCTGGAATTTCCCTGGAATTCCCCGGGAGCAGCAGGGGAGGATCCCAGAGAGAATTCCAGGGAAAAGCTGCGGGGGAGGAATCCAAATCCCCTCCCCGATTCCCAAATTCCTCCCCAAAATCCCTTCCCTGATCCCTTTTCCCAAATCCCCCTCCCCATCCCATTTTCCCCCTTTTTTTCCCTCTCCCGACCCCATTTCTCCAGGAATTCCACCCCATTTTCCTCAATTTTCCCTCTCCTGACCCCGTTTTTTGGGAATTTCACCCCATTTCCCCCATTTCCCCTCTCCCAACCCCATTTCTCCAGGAATTCCACTCCATTCCCCCTCCCCTGACCCTGTTTTTTGGGGAATTCACCCCATTCCCCCTCTCCTAATCCCATTTCTCCAGGAATTCCATCCCATTTTCCCCCATTTCCCCCTCCCCTGACCCGTTTTTGGGTGAATTCCGCCCCATTTCCCCCCATTTTTCCCTCTCCTGACCCCATTTCTCCAGGAATTCCACCCCATTTTCCCCCATTCCCCCTCTCCCAACCCTATTTCTCTGGGAATTCCACCCCCTTTTTCCCCATTTTCCCCTCTCCTGACCTCGTTTTTTGGTGAATTCCACCTGATTTCACCCCATTCCCCCTCCCCTGACCCTGTTTTTTGGGGAATTCACCCCATTCCCCCTCTCCTAATCCCATTTCTCCAGGAATTCCATCCCATTTTCCCCCATTTCCCCCTCCCCTGACCCGTTTTTGGGTGAATTCCGCCCCATTTCCCCCCATTTTTCCCTCTCCTGACCCCATTTCTCCAGGAATTCCACCCCATTTTCCCCCATTCCCCCTCTCCCAACCCTATTTCTCTGGGAATTCCACCCCCTTTTTCCCCATTTTCCCCTCTCCTGACCTCGTTTTTTGGTGAATTCCACCTGATTTCACCCCATTCCCCCTCCCCTGACCCTGTTTTTTGGGGAATTCACCCCATTCCCCCTCTCCTAATCCCATTTCTCCAGGAATTCCCCCCCATTCCCCCTCCCCTGACCCCGTTTTTGGGTGAATCCCCCCATTTCCCCTCCCCTGACCCATTTTTTGGGTGAATCCCCCCATTCCCCCTCCCCTGACCGCTTTCTGGGGGAACTGCAGCCAGCTCCATCAAGGTGGAGATGTCGTCGGACGAGGAGTCGTCGGGGCGGGCGCCGTCGCGCGAGGGCCGCGAGGGGCTGGGCGAGGAGGCGCTGCCGGAGCCCGGCGGGATCCGCCTGCCCAACGGCAAGCTGCAGTGCGACGTGTGCGGGATGGTGTGCATCGGGCCCAACGTGCTCATGGTGCACAAGCGCAGCCACACCGGTGAGGGAACGGGGCGAAAAGGGGCAAAAACGGGAAAAAAACGGGAAAAAATGGAGAAAAACGCCAAAAAAAGGGGGAAAATACGCAAAAAAAATGGGAATTCCGGAGTGCGGGATGGTGTGCATCGCGCCCACCGTGCTCATTCACCCCATTCCCCCTCTCCTAATCCCATTTCTCCAGGAATTCCATCCCATTTTCCCCCATTTCCCCCTCCCCTGACCCGTTTTTGGGTGAATTCCGCCCCATTTCCCCCCATTTTTCCCTCTCCTGACCCCATTTCTCCAGGAATTCCACCCCATTTTCCCCCATTCCCCCTCTCCCAACCCTATTTCTCTGGGAATTCCACCCCCTTTTTCCCCATTTTCCCCTCTCCTGACCTCGTTTTTTGGTGAATTCCACCTGATTTCACCCCATTCCCCCTCCCCTGACCCTGTTTTTTGGGGAATTCACCCCATTCCCCCTCTCCTAATCCCATTTCTCCAGGAATTCCATCCCATTTTCCCCCATTTCCCCCTCCCCTCACCCGTTTTTGGGTGAATTACGGGAGTTTTGGGAAAAAAATGGGATAAAATGGGAAAAAATGCAAAAAAAATCGGAAAAAATGGATAAAAACGGGCAAAAACGGGGCAAAAATGGGGGTTTTTTTGGGTTTTTTTTGGGGTTTTGCAGGAGAACGGCCCTTCCAGTGCCAGCAGTGCCAGTTTATGTTTAATTTTTGGGGTTTTTTGGGATTTGCAGGAGAACGGCCCTTCCAGTGCCAGCAGTGCTGGATTGGGGTTAATTTTTGGGGTTTTTTTGGGGTTTTTTGGGTTTTCAGGAGAACGGCCCTTCCAGTGCCAGCAGTGCTGGATTGGGGTTAATTTTTGGGGTTTTTTGGGGGTTTTTTGGGATTTGCAGGAGAACGGCCCTTCCAGTGCCAGCAGTGCGGCGCGTCCTTCACGCAGAAGGGGAACCTGCTGCGCCACATCAAGCTGCACTCGGGGGAGAAGCCCTTCAAGTGCCCCTTCTGCTCCTACGCCTGCCGGCGCCGCGACGCCCTCAGCGGGCACCTGCGCACCCACTCCGGTGGGAACGGGGTTGGGAATGGGGTGGGAATGTTGGGAACGGGGTGGGGATTTTGGGAATGGGGTTGGGGACGTTGGGAATGGGGTCAGGTAATGGAATGGTGTTGGGAACATTGGGAATGGGTTTGGGAATGTTGGGGATGGGGTTGGGATGTTGGGAACGGGGTCAGGGATGTTGGGAATGGGATGGGGATTTTGGGAATGGGGTGGGAATGTTGGGAACAGGGTTGGGAACGTTGGGAGTAGGGTGGGGATGTTGGGAATGGGGTCAGGGATGTTAGGAATGGGGTTGGGAACGTTGGGAATGGGGTTGGGAATGGGGTCAGGGATATTGGGGATGGGGTCGGGAATGTTGGGAGTGGGGCACAGTGGCCGTGGTTTGGTGGGGAGGGGTCCCAGTGCCGCTTCAGGGTTGTTGGTTGGGGTTTGCAGGGGAATTCTTGGGTTTTTCAAAGGGTGGGAAATGGGGGAGAGGGAGGGGAAATCCTAAAGAAATCCAGTTCTCCATATCCCAAATCCTGATTTCCAAACCCCACATCCCAAATCCCAAATCCTGATTTCCACATTCCTGTCCCCATTATTCCCAGTCTCCTCCCCGACCGTGAGCAAACCCTACAAGTGCAGTTTGTACCGGGAGATAACCCAAATCCCGATTTCCAAATCCCAAACCCCAAATCCCGATTTCCAAACCCCAAATCCTGATTTCCACGTTCCTTTCCCCATTATTCCCAGTCTCCTCCCCGACCGTGAGCAAACCCTACAAGTGCAGTTTGTACTGGGAGATATCCCAAATCCCATATCCCAAATCCTGATTTCTAAACCCCAAATCCTGATTTCCATATCCCAAATCCTGATTTCCAAACCCCAAATCCTGATCCCGTGTCCTGTTCCCATTATTCCCAGTTTCCTCCCCGACTGTGGGCAAACCCAAGTGCAGTTTGTACTGGGATCTATCCCAAACCCCAAATCCCGATTTCCAAACCCCAAATCCTGATTTCCACGTTCCTGTTCCCAGTCTCGTCCCCGACGGTGGGCAAGCCCTACAAGTGCAGCTCGTGTGGCCGCAGCTACAAGCAGCAGAGCAGCCTGGAGGAGCACCGGGAGCGCTGCCACGGCTTCCTGCAGAGGGAGAGCCCTGCCCAGACAGGTAAAATCGGGGAAAATCCTGGAAAAATCCCACAGAAATCCTGGAAAATTCCACAGAAATCCCAGATCCCAAATCCCCAGGGATGGGAATGGGATCCCAAATCCATGGATACAGGGAGCGCTGCCACGGCTTCCTGCAGAGGGAGAGCCCTGCCCAGACAGGTGAATCCCGGGAAAATCCCACAGAAATCCCAGTAAAATCCCAGGAAAATCCTGGAAAAACCCCAGGGAAATCCCATGAAAATCCCAGGGAAAAATCACGGAAAAACCCCAGGAAAATCCTGGAGAAATCATGGAAAAATAATGGAAAAATCCAGGGAAAATCCTAGAAAAGTCCTGGAAAAATCCCACAAAAATGCCAGGGAAACACCAGGAAAATCCTGGAAAAGTCCTGGAAGAATCCCAGAAAAATCCTGGGAAATTCCTGGAAAAGTCCTAGAAAAATCACGGAAAAATCCTGGGAAAATCATGGAGAAACCCCAGGAAAAATCCCAGAGAAATCCCAGGAAAAATCCCAGAAAAATCCCCATTCCCAGCCTTGGAACAACTGGAAAGCCTGGGAATGGAATCCCAGAAAAATCTCAGAAAAATCCTGGGAAAATCATGGAAAAATCCCAGAGAAATCCCACAAAAATCCTGGATCCCAAATCCGTGGATAAAAGGAGCGCTGCCATGGCTCCCTGCAGAGGGAAAAGTCACACAAGACAGGTGGGTCTGGAAATCTTGGAAAAATCCTGGAAAAATCTCGGAAAAATCCTGGAAAAATCTCAGAGAAATTCTGGGAAAATCCTGGAGAAATCCCGGAAAAATCCCAGGAAAATCCCGGAGAAATTCTGGAAAAATCCCAGAAAAATCCTGGAGAAATCCTGGAAAAATCCCAGGGAAATCCTGGGAAAAATCCAAGGAAAATCCCAGGAAAATCCTGAAGAAGTCCTGGGAAAATCCCAGGAAAATCCCACAAAAATCCCAGATCCCAAACGCCTGGGGACAGGAAATGGGGTGGGAAAGGGGGAATTGGGATCCCAAATCCGTGGATCAAGGAAGCCTCGAAAGGAAAACCCCGAACAGACAGGTGGGTCTGGAAATCCTGGAAAAATCCTGGAAGAATCCCAGAAAAATCCTGGAAGGATCCCAGGGAAATTGTGGAAGAATCCCAGGGAAATCCCACAAAAATCCCGGATCCTGAACCCCCTGGGGACAAGAAATGGGGCTTTGGGATCCCAAATCCATGGAAAAGGGTTGGGAATGTTAGGAACGTGATCCCAAATCCATGGAAAAGGGGTGGGAATGAGGGATTGTGATCCCAAATCCATGGAAAAGGGTTGGGAATGTGATCCCAAATCCATGGAAAAGGGGTGGGAGTGTTGGGAATGTTGGGAATGTGCTCCCGGTGCCGTGAGTCCACGCCCCCACAGCAGATCCCAAATCCCTGACCCCAAACCCCCGTTCCCAGAAATTCCCGGAGCCTTTTCCAGCCTCGGGAGCTGCAGCGAGGCTGAATTTTCCTGGGAAAAAGCCAAAATTGGGGCATTCCTGGCCCCTGGAACCACCGGGATATTTAGGATCAGGGGCCATCTCAGTGTGGGATTTTTGGGAATATTCCAAACCGGGATATTTAGGATCAGGGGCCATCTCAGTGTGGGATTTTTGGGAATATTCCAAACTGGGATATTTAGGATCAGGGGCCATCTCAGTGTGGGATTTTTGGGAATATTCCAAACTGGGATTCCCAGGATCAGGGGCCATTTCAGTGTGGGATTTTTAGGATCAGTGATCATCCCTGACTGGAATCCTTCAGTTCAGGGTCCATTCCAGAGCAGGATTTTTAGGATCAGAGTCCAGACCAGGATTTTTAGGCTCAGGGCCCATTCCTGACCGGATCCCCCATCCAGGGGCCATTCCCGACCAGGATTTTTAGGCTCAGGGCCCATTCCTGACCGGATCCCCCATCCAGGGGCCATTCCCGACCAGGATTTTTAGGATCAGGGCCCATTCCTGACCAGGATTTTTAGGATCAGGGACCATTCCTGACCAGGATTTTTAGGATCAGGGACCATTCCCAACCAGGATTTTTAGGCTCAGGGCCCATTCCTGACCAGGATTTTTAGGATCAGGGATTGTTCCAGACCAGGATTTTTAGGCTCAGGGCCCATTCCTGACCGGATCCCCCATCCAGGGGCCATTTCAGAGCAGGATTTTTAGGATCAGGACCCATTTCTGAGCAGGATTTTTAGGCTCAGGGCCCATTCCTGACCGGATCCCCCATCCAGGGGCCATTTCAGAGCAGGATTTCCGGCATCACTGACCATCCCCGACCGGAATCCCCCAGCTCAGTGGCCATTTCACACCAGCATTTTTAGGCTCGGGGCCGTTCCCCCGCAGCATTTTGATCCTCAGCGACCCTCCCCGGCCGCAATCCCCCCCAGCTCAGGCCCCATCCCCGGCCGCTCTCCCCGGGGGCAATGGCGGGGCTGGCGGAGCGCTCCTAGGCCTGAAGCCGCCTCCTCTCCCCCCTCACCGCGGCAGGAGCGGGCCCCGCTGGAAGCAGGAGGGATCCGGGAGCGGCTGCCGGCGCCGCGGGGACACGCACGGGGTAAGCTCGGGCTCCGGCAGCCGCTCCCCGGGGCCCTCCCAGCCCGCAGCTCCCGCCCTGCTCATCCCGGGATTTTTTTTTTTTTTTTTTTTTCCCTTTGTTTGCGTTCTGTAGGAGAGGAAATCCGGGAGCTGGATATGGTGCCCGAGGCGTTGCTGCACCCTGAGCGCCCCACCTTCATCGAGCGGCTGGCGGGGAGCTTCACCAAGAGGAAACGCTCCACGCCGCAGAAATTTGTGGGTAAGGGAAAGATGGAAAAATTCCCTCGGCGGGAAGTGAGGGGCGGCCTCAGGGATGGCCGGGTGTGAGGGGGAGCGGCGCGGGAAGGGAAATCCCCACACAAAAGCCCCAAAATGGACCTCAAATTAAGAAAAAAACCGGCTCAAATGAAAAGATAATTTAAAATTAAAAGGAAATAATCTATTTTAAAAACAACAACAAAAAAATTTTAAAATTTCCCCTCACATTTCAAAAACTCCCTTAAATTAAAAAATACCAGGAAATTAACCAAAAAATCCTCAAATCAACAAAAACCCAGAGGAAATGCTCCAAGCCGCAGAAATCTGTGGGTAAGGGAAAGATGGAAAAGATGGAAAAATTCCCTCAGCGGGAAGTGAGGGGTGGCCTCAGGGATGGCCGGGTGTGAGGGGGGAGCTGCGTGGGAAGGGAAATCCCCACACAAAAGCCCCAAAATGGACCTCAAATTAACAAAAAAAGGGCTTAAATTAAAAGATCATTTCAAATTAGAAGAAAATAATCTATTTTAAAAAATAATTTAAAAAATTTCCCCTCACATTTCAAAAACTCCCTTAAATGAAAAAAATGCTAGGAAATTAATCAAAAAATCCTGAAATCAACAAAAACCCAGAGGAAACGCTCCAAGCCGCAGAAATTTGTGGGTAAGGGAAAGATAGAAAAGATGGAAAAATTCCCTCAGCGGGAAGTGAGGGGCGGCCTCAGGGATGGCCGGGTGTGAGGGGGGAGCTGCGTGGGAAGGGAAATCCCCACACAAAAGCCCCAAAATGGACCTCAAATTAACAAAAAACCGGCTCAAATTAAAAGATCAATTTAAATTAAAAGAAAATAATCTCTTAAAAAACCCATCAAAATTAAAAAAAAAATTCCCCTCACATTTTAAAAAACCCTTAAATGAAAAAATACCAGCAAATTAACCAAAAAATCCTCAAATTAACAAAAAAAAATCTCAAATTGAAAAATATAAATTCAAATAAAGAAAAAAGCAACTCATTTTTTTATAAAAGCTTTAATTAAAGATATTTCTCCTCACACATTAGAAAACCCCTTTAAATTAAAAAATACATGCAAATTAGTGAAAGAAAACCCTCAAATTAACAAAAAACCCAGAGGAAATGCTGTAAGCCCCAGAAATTTGGGGTTAAGGGGCTGGAAAAGTTGGAAAAATTCCCCCCTGGGAGATGTGGGGCAGGAAGAGGAATCCCCACACACAAAGGCCTCAAAATGAGCCTCAAATAAGCAAAAAACCTCCTAAAATTAACAAAAAACCCCTTAAATTTAAAAAATACCCCCTCAAATTAAAGAATTCTGCCTTCAAATTAAAAAGAAACCCTTAAATTAAAAAAAAAAAACCCTCAAATTATAAATCATTCTCAAATTAAAACATTCTGTCCTCAAATTAACAGAAAAGCCCCTCAAATTCAAAATGTCTGCCCTCAAAATAAAAATTAACCCCTTAAATGAAAAGAAGCCCCTCAAATTAAAAATCCCAAATTTTGGTACCCTCATCCCACTCCGATTCCTCTCGGTGATTTTGGGGTGCCCTGAGAGTGTCCCCAGCCCCTCTCTCTGATTCTGGGGTGCCCTGAGGGTGTCTCCAGCCCCTCTCAGTGATTTTGGGGTGCCCTGTCTCTAATTTTTGGGTGCCTTGAGGGTGTCCCCAGCCCCTCTGGGTGATTTTTGGGTGCCCTGAGAGAGTCCCCAGCCCCTCTCAGTGATTTTGGGGTGCCCTGTCTCTAATTTTTGGGTGCCCTGAGAGTGTCCCCAGCCCCTCTCAGTGATTTTGGGGTGCCCTGTCTCTAATTTTTGGGTGCCCTGAGAGTGTCCCCAGCCCCTCTCAGTGATTTTGGGGTGCCCTGTCTCTAATTTTTGGGTGCCCTGAGAGTGTCCCCAGCCCCTCTCAGTGATTTTGGGGTGCCCTGTCTCTAATTTTTGGGTGCCCTGAGAGTGTCCCCAGCCCCTCTTTCTGATTTTGGGGTGCCCTCTCTCTGATTCCGGGGTGCCCTGAGGGTGTCCCCAGCCCCTCTCTCTGACTCCGGGGTGCCCTCTCAGTGATTTTGGGGTGTCTTGAGTGTGTCCCCAGCCCCTCTCTCTGACTCTGGGGTGTCCTCAGCCCCTCTCTCCGATTTCGGGGTGCCCTCTCTCTGACTCCGGGGTGCCCTGAGGGTGTCCCCAGCCCCTCTCTCTGATTCCAGGGTGTCCCCAACCCCTCTCTCTGATTTTGGGGTGCCCTGAGGGTGTCCCCAGCCCCTCTCTCCTCTCTCTGATTCCAGGGTGTCTCCGGCACGTCTCTCTGACTCTGGGGTGCCCTCTCAGTGATTTTGGGGTTCCCTGAGGGTGTCCCCAGCCCCTCTCTCTCAATCTGGGGTGTCCCCAGCCCCTCTTTCTAATTTTGGGGTGCCCTGAGCGTGTCCCCAGCCCCTCTCTCTGATTTTGGGGTGCCCTGAGCGTGTCTCCAGCCCCTCTCTCTGATTTTGGGGTGCCCTGAGGGTGTCCCCAGCCCCTCTCTCTGATTTTGGGGTGCCCTGAGGGTGTCCCCATGCCCTCTCTCATTTTGAGGTGTCCCCAACCCCTCTGTCTGACTTTGGGGTATTCCCAAACTCTCTCTCTGACTCCGGGGTGCCCTGAGGATGTCTCCAGCCCCTCTCAGTGATTCCGGGGTGCGCTCTCAGTGATTTTGGGGTGTCTTGAGGGTGTCCCCAGCCCCTCTCTCTGGTTCTGGGGTGTCTCCAGCCCCTCTCTCTGACTCCAGGGTGTCCCCACACCCTCTCTCTGATTCCGGGGTGCCCTGAGCATGTCCCCAGCCCCTCTCTCTGATTTTGGGGTGCCCTGAGGGTGTCCCAAACCCCTTTCTCTGACTCCGGGGTGTCCTGAGCGTGTCCCCAAACCCTCTGGGTGATTTTTGGGTGCCCTGAGAGTGTCCCCAGCCCCTCTCCGATTCCGGGGTGCCCTCTCTCCGATTGCGGGGTGCCCTCTCCCTGACCGCGGGCCTCCCCCTCTCCCCGCAGGCGAGAAGCAGATGCGCTTCGCCCTCTCGGAGCTGCCCTTCGATGTCAGCCCGGGCTTCGACAAGGACGTGGAGGTGGTTCCTGCCCGCGGGCACGGCCTGGAGCCGCCCTACGCCGGCCCGCTGTCCCTGCTGGGCGCCGGGGACCCGCTGCGCCCGCTGCGCCTGGCCACCAACTGCATCACCGAGGTGACGCCGGTCATCAGCTCCGTGTACACGCAGATCCAGGCGCTGCCCGCCCGCCTGGAGCTGCCGCGGGGCCGCGACCCCTCCGAGGACGGCGCCGAGGGCATCCCGGTGATCTTCCGCAGCCGCGCCGCCGCCGCCGGGGACGGCGGGGGCTCGCCTTCCAACGGCTGCCAGGACTCCACGGACACCGAGAGCATCCAGGAGGAGCGGGCGGGCGGCGGCAGCAGCCGGCACAGCCCCGCCTTCGCCAAGGAGGAGCCCAAGGAGGAGCCGGACGGAGCGGCGCGCTGCTGCTTCCCCAAGGAGTCGCTGAGGGTGCTCAACGAGGAGGGCGAGCAGCTGCGCGCCTTCTGCTGCGAGCACTGCCGCGTGCTCTTCCTGGACCACGTCATGTTCACCATCCACATGGGCTGCCACGGCTTCAGGGACCCTTTCGAGTGCAACATCTGCGGCTACCGCAGCCAGGACCGCTACGAGTTCTCCTCGCACATCGTGCGTGGCGAGCACAAGATATGAGGTGGGAAGATTCCCTCCTCCCGCCTCCAGTTTCCCGATTTCAGCCCGATTTTCACCTCCTAAAGCGTGCTCAGCAAACAAAAGATGTGAGGTGGGAAAATCCCCTCCTCCTGCCTCCAGTTTCCCGATTTCAGCCCGATTTTCACCTCTTAAATGGTGCGTGGTGAGCGCAAAATGTGGGGTGGGAAAAACTCTCCCTTCCTGCCTCCAATTTCCTGATTTCACCCCGATTTCAGCTCGATTTTCCCTTCCTAAATGGTGCGTGGTGAGCAGAAAATGTGGGGTGGGGAAAACTCCCCCTTCCTGCCTCCAGTTTCCTGATTTCATCCCAATTTTCCCCTCCTAAATCGTGCTCAGCAAACACAAAATGTGAGGTGAGAAAATCCCCTTCTTTCCTTCCTCCAGTTCCCCCATTTCACCCCGATTTTCCCCTCCTAAATCGTGCCTGGTGAGCACAAGATACAAAGTGGAAAAACCTCCCCTTCCTGCCTGAAATTTCCTGATTTCATCCCAATTTTCCCCTCCTAAATCGTGCCTGGTGAGCACAAGATACAAAGTGGAAAAACCTCCCCTTCCTGCCTGAAATTTCCTGATTTCATCCCAAATTTCCCCTCCTAAATCCTGCTCAGCAAACACAAGATGTGAGGTGGGAAAATCCCTCCCTTCCTTCCTCCAGTTTCCCAATTTCACCCCAATTTTCCTGTCCTACATCGTGCCTGGTGAGCACAAGATAAGAGGTGGGAAAAACTCCTCTTTCCTGCCTGAAATTTCCTGATTTCATCCCAATTTTCCCCTCTTAAATTGTGCATGGTGAGCAGAGGATATAAGTTGGGAAAATCCCCTCCTCCTGCCTGAAATTTCCTGATTTCACCTCAGTTTTCCCCTCCCAAACCCAAAATGTGTGGGAGGTTGGAAAACTCCCTCAAATTCTCCTTTTTCTCATCCCATTTCCTCTCCCGCATCATGGGCAAAATGTGAGGCTGGAAAAAAAAATCTTCATACCTCAAATTCCCATTTTTTCCCTCAATTTTCCCCTCCCACGTTGTGCACGACGAGCACAAAATGTGAGGTTGGAAAAAAATTCTTCCCTGCCTCAAATTCCCCTTTTTTCCCTGATTTTTTCCTCCCATTTCCCCTCCAATTTCCCCTTTTATATTGTGCACACCAAACACAAAATGTGAGGTTGGACAAAAATCCCCCCCTGCTTCAAATTTTCATTTTTTCCCAAATTTTTCCCTCCCAACATCGTGGGCAAAATGGGAGGTTGGAAAAAAAATCTCCCCCCACCTCAAATTCCCATTTTTTTCCCCAAATTTCCCCTCCCACATCGTGGGCAAAATGTGAGGTTGGAAAAAAATCTCCCCCCACCTCAAATTCCCATTTTTTTCCCCAAATTTCCCCTCCCACATCGTGGGCAAAATGTGAGGTTGGAAAAAAATCTCCCCCCACCTCAAATTCCCATTTTTTCCCCCCAATTTTCCCTTTTTTCCTCTCCCACATCGTTCACCACGAGCACAAAACGTGAGGTTGGAAAAATCCCCACCTCAAATTTCCCATTTTTGCCCCCAATTTTCCCCCTCCCATCCTTTGGGCATGGAACTGTTGGGTTGTGTTGTTTTTTATTATTGTTTTTTTTTTCTTTTATACTCCTTTGCACTGACTTTGGCTATAAAAAAACCAAGAAAAAAACAAAACAAAAAAGTATTTAAAAAAAACCAACAACAAGAAAAACCCCAAAAAAACAGAAACCCACCCCAAAAACCCACCCAGGGGGAGCCCTTCATCCTCCTTTTTATAAACTTATTTAAATATTTGAATAGGAAATGACTTTTTTTGTGCTTTTTTTTTCCCTCTCCTCGTTATTTATTATTATCTTTTGATAATTCTTGGGGTTTTTTCACCCAAAAAAAAAAGACAAAAAAAGGGTCTCACTTGAATTTTGGAGACTGTTCCCCCCTGGCCCTGCTCCCGCCGGCCCCGTGCCCGGCCTAAAGGAACCTCAAAATTCGGTGCTAACCCCCCCGGGACCCCCCAAACCCAGCCCGAGCCCCCCAGCCCGGGGGGAGCTGCCCCGTCCCCAGCTTTACCCGGGAACCCCGGGATGGGACGGGGGGAGCCCCCAAAACCCCCCACCCCAAATGTCCCCCCTCCCCGTTTGGGGGTCCCCCTGCCCAGGACGCACCAGTCGCCCCCGCGGTGGCGGCGGGGCCCAAACCAAAGCTGTCCCCAGCTGGGGACACCACGAGCACCTCAGCAGCGCCCGCTGCCCCTGCCCCGACTCTGGGGACATTTGGGGACTCTGTCCCCCCCTCCCCTCCCCCACGGCGCTCGGGGGGGTCCCCCGCTCCCACCCCCCCTTTTGGGGGTACCCCAGCCCTCCCCCGGCGCCAGAACCAACCCAAAAAAGGGGCTTGGAACCCCAAAAAAGGGGCTTGGAACCCCGAACTGGGGCTTTTTGAACCCAAAAGCTGGGGCTGTAAACCCAAAAAAGGGTTTTGAACCCCCAAAAAAGGGTTTCTGAACCCAAAAAAAGGGTTTTGAGCCCCCCAAAAGGGTTTTTGAGCCCCAAGAAAGGGTTTTTGAGCCCCAAAAAGGGTTTTGAACCCCCCAAAAAAGGGTTTTTAAACGCCAAAAAGGGGCTTGGAACCCCAAAAAAGGGGCTTTGAAACCCAAAAAGGGGCTTGGAACCCCAAAAAGGGGCTTGGAACCTAAATCAAAGCTCTGCCCTTTCCAGCCCCTCTGGGGTTGGTTGGGTTGGGGTTTTTTTCCCATTTTTGTTTTCTTTTTTCCCTTCTCTTTTCCCTTCCCCCCTGGCTTTTCATTTTATTTCCCTTTTTTCCCCTTTTTTCTCCCCCTTTCATTTTATTTCCCTTTTCCCCCTATTTTCCCATTTTTTCCTCTTTTTTCCCCTATTTCCCCATTTTATCCCCTTTTCCCCCTATTTTACCATTTTATTCCTTTTCCCCCCCCTTTTTTCCCCATTTCCCCCTTATTTTCCCATTTTATTTCCCTTTTTTCCCCTTTTTTCCCCCATTTCCCCCCCGCTTCCCCCCTGTTTTCCTTTTTCATTTCCCCATTTTATTTCCCATTTTATTCCCTTTTCCCCCATTTCCCCATTTTATTTCCCATTTTATTTCCCTTTTCCCCATTTCCCCCTTTTATTTCCCATTTTATTCCCTTTCCCCCTTTCCCCGTTCCCGGCGCCAGCCCCGGCCCGCAGGCCCCTGAGCCCCCCCTGTAATTTCTGTTTCCCGGCAGATGAAGAACAACCACGGATGTGCAATACCCCAAACCCCCGCCCCGTTCAGCAGTTCCTGCGTTCCCGTTCCCTTTTCCCCTTTTTGTGAGGTTTTGGCCCCTTTTCTTTGGCCCCTTTTGTACCTGTAAGATATTGTAATTAAGGGTTTGTTGTTAACGAGATCTACTGTAAGTTTTGTACTGTACTGGCCGAGGCTCTGCTTCCCAATAAAGCGGGAAAACGTAACGTGCCCTGGTCCTGAGCTGCCCGGGGGACAGACGTGGGGACAGGGGACAGAAATAATGGGGACAGACGTGGGGACAGGGGACAGACGTGGGGACAGGGACAGATGTGGGGACAGGGGACAGAAATAATGGGGACAGACGTGGGGACAGGGGACAGACGTGGGGACAGGGGACAGACATGGGGACAGACATGGGGACAGGGGACAGACATGGGGACAGAAATAATGGGGACAGGGGACACAGAAATGGGGACAGGGGACAGAAATTGGGACTGGGGACAGGGACACTGGGGACATCCAGAAATGGGGACAAAAGACACAGAAATGGGGACATTGGGGACAGAAATGGGGACAGAAACGGGGACAGGGGACACAGAAATGGGGACAGACATGGGGACAGGGGACAGACATGGGGACACAAATGGGGACATTGGGGACAGAAACGGGGACAGGGGACAGAAATGGGGACAAAGGACACAGAAATAGGGAGACTGGGGACACAAGTGGGGACAGGGGACACTGGGAACACCCTGGAATGGGGACAAAGGACATTTGGGATACCCAGAAATGGGGACAGGGGACCTCGGGGACACCCAGGGAGGGACAAGGGGACACTGGGGACACCCAGAAATGGGGACAGGGGACACAGAATGGGGACAAAGGACACTGGGGTCTCACTCAGGGGCTTTGAGGGGTCACACTGGTGACACCCAGGGCTGGGCGGGGGACACGGGGGTCCCCAGGAGGGGACAAAGGAACCATGCGGAATTT
>NW_024367374.1:0-1701 GCF_014805655.1 Passer montanus
AATTCGGGGGAATTCCGGGGGGTTTGGGGAAAACTTGGGGGGTTTATGGGAAATTTGGGGGGTTTTGGGGGAATTTGGGGGATTTCGGGGGGATTTCAAGGTGTTTTGGGGGGTTTTGGGTTAATTTTGGGTTAATTTTGGGCTATTTTGAGTTAATTTTGGGTCAATTTCAGGCTATTTTGTGGTGGTTTTTGGGTTAATTTCAGGCTATTTTGTGTTAATTTTGGGTTAATTTTGGGCGATTTTGGGCTATTTTGAGGTAATTTGGGGTCAATTTCAGGCTATTTTGGGGTGGTTTTTGGATTAATTTCAGGCTCTATTTTGAGTTAATTTTGGGTCAATTTCAGGCTATTTTGTGGTGGTTTTTGGGTTAATTTCAGGCTATTTTGTGTTAATTTTGGGTTAATTTTGGGTTCATTTTGGGCTATTTTGAGTTAATTTTGGGTTAATTTTGGGCTATTTTGTGGTGATTTTTGGGTTAATTTCAGGCTATTTTGTGTTAATTTTGGGTTAATTTCAGGCTATTTTGCATTAATTTCGGGTTAATTTTGGGTTAATTTCAGGCTATTTTGCATTAATTTCGGGTTAATTTTGGGTTAATTTCAGGCTATTTTGCATTAATTTCGGGTTAATTTTGGGTTAATTTCAGGCTATTTTGCATTAATTTCGGGTTAATTTTGGGTTAATTTCAGGCTATTTTGCATTAATTTCGGGTTAATTTTGGGTTAATTTCAGGCTATTTTGCATTAATTTCGGGTTAATTTTGGGTTAATTTCAGGCTATTTTGCATTAATTTCGGGTTAATTTTGGGTTAATTTCAGGCTATTTTGTGTTAATTTTGGGTTAATTTTGGGCGATTTTGGGCTATTTTGAGGTAATTTGGGGTCAATTTCAGGCTATTTTGGGGTGGTTTTTGGATTAATTTCAGGCTATTTTGTGTTAATTTTGGGCTATTTTGAGTGAATTTTTGGAAATTTCAGGATATTTTAGGTGGATTTCAGGCTATTTTGGGCTATTTTGGGATATTTTGGGTTATTTTGAGTTAATTTCAGGCTATTTTGCATTAATTTCGGGTTAATTTTGGGTTAATTTCAGGCTATTTTGGGCTATTTTGGGTTATTTTTGGGATATTTCAGGTTCGTTTCAGGTCAATTTTGGGCTATTTCGTGTTAATTTGGGGATTTTTTTGGGATATTTCGGGCTATTACGTGTTAATTTCGGGTGGATTTTGGGGTGATTTTGGGGTGATTTGGGTGAACTTTGGGCTATTTCGGGTTAATTTCAGGCGATTTTGGGCAGTTTCGTGTTAATTTTGGGTGCATTTCGGGTGGGTTTTGGGCTGTTTTGGGCTATTTTGGGTGATTTTGGGGTGATTTTGGTGAACATTGGGCTATTTCAGGTTAATTTTGGGCTATTCCGGGCTATTCCGGGTGGATTTTGGGTGATTTTGGGCAGTTTTGTGTTAATTTGGGTTGATTTCGGGCTATTTTGGGTGATTTTGGGCTGTTTTGTGTTAATTTTGGGCTATTTTGGGCAGTTTTGTGTTAATTTGGGTGGATTCCGGGTGGATTTTGGGCAGTTTTGTGTTAATTTTGGGCGATTTTGTGCTGTTTCATGTTAATTTGGGTGGATTCCGGGTGGATTTTGGGTGATTTTGGGTCGATTTCGGGCTATTTTGGGTGATTTTAGGCTGTTTTTGTG
>NW_024367375.1:0-3954 GCF_014805655.1 Passer montanus
ACCAGTAAGAGCTCCCAGTACACACCAGTAACAGCCCCAGTACAGCCCAGTACAGACCAGTAACAGCTCCCAGTACAGACCAGTAACAGCTCCCAGTACAGACCAGTAACAGCTCCCAGTACACACCAGTACAGCCCAGTAACAGCTCCCAGTACAGCCCAGTGCCATACTGGGCACACCCCCCCCGCCCCAACGGTGACGCTGCTCTCGACCCTGGGGTGATTTGGGGCTATTTTGGGGTGGGTTTGGGGCATTTGAGGGTGGCTTTGGGGTGATTTGGGGCTATTTTGGGGTGATTTGGGCTGCTTTTGGGTGTTTTTGGGGTATTTCAGGGTGGTATTGGGGATATTTTGAGGTGATTTTGGGGTGATTTCGGGCTGTTTTGGCTGTTTCTCTCAGACGGCCACGCTGTTCTCGATGTTCTCGGGGTCCAGGTAGGGGTAGGGCCGCTCCAGCGCCGCGTTCCGGGCCCGGATCTCGCGGGAGATTCGGCGCAGGCGGCGCCGGAAGCGCCGGATCAGGCGCCGCGCCGGGGCCTCGGTGAAGTGACGCTCGGGGTAGTGCCCCAGGGGCCGCTGGGGGACAAACTGGGGTTACTGGGAGCACTGGGAGTGCCCCAGGGGCCGCTGGGGGACAAACTGGGGTTACTGGGAGCACTGGGAGGGCACTGGGAGTGCCCCAGGGGCCGCTGGGGGACAAACTGGGGTTACTGGGAGCACTGGGAGTGCCCCAGGGGCCGCTGGGAGACAAACTGGGGTTACTGGGAGCACTGGGAGTGCCCCAGGGGCCGCTGGGGGACAAACTGGGGTTACTGGGAGCACTGGGAGTGCCCCAGGGGCCGCTGGGAGACAAACTGGGGTTACTGGGAGTGAGAGACACAAACTGGGGTTACTGGGAGCACTGGGAGTGCCCCAGGGGCCGCTGGGGGACAAACTGGGGTTGCTGGGAGCACTGGGAGTGCTGGGAGAGACAGACTGGGGTTACTGGGAGCACTGGGAGCACTGGGAGTGCTGGGAGAGACAGACTGGGGTTACTGGGAGCACTGGGAGGGCACTGGGAGTGCCCCAGGGGCCGCTGGGGGACAAACTGGGGTTGCTGGGAGCACTGGGAGTGCTGGGAGGGACAGACTGGGGTTACTGGGAGCACTGGGAGGGCACTGGGAGCACTGGGAGACACTAACTGGGGTTACTGGGAGCACTGGGAGTGGCCCAGGGGCCGCTGGGAGGGACAAACTGGGGGCACTGGGAGCACTGGGAGCACTGGGAGTGCTGGGAGAGACAGACTGGGGTTACTGGGAGCACTGGGAGGGCACTGGGAGTGCTGGGAGACACAAACTGGGGTTACTGGGAGCACTGGGAGCACTGGGGGTCAGGGTGGGTTTGGGTGGCTTTGGGCTGGATTATTTTGGGGAGGGGTCCCGGGGGGGTGGGTTAATTTGGGTGGGGGTCTCACCAGGTCCATGGGCTCTGGGAGACACAAACTGGGGTTACTGGGAGCACTGGGAGCACTGGGGGTCAGGGGTGGGTTTGGGTGGCTTTGGGCTGGGTTATTTTGGGGAGGGGTCCCGGGAGGATCAGTGAATTTGGGTGGGGGTCTCACCAGGTCCATGGGCTCGTTCCTGAGCACGGCCAGGGGGTGGGCTGGGCTGGTTTTGGGTGGGTTTGGGGTGGATTTGGGGTGGGTTATTTGGGTTTGGGCTGGGTTATTTTGGGGAGGGGTCCATGTATTCACTCCTTACATATGGGGTTTTCTTTGTCCTAATGCAGCAACATCCCCTTCAATTCCCTTCTTTGACCTTTATGTATTAGAGGTCTTCAACCACCTCCCCTGCCCCACTTCTGAGATGCCTCCTCACAACTGATTTTTCCATGACCATCATGATGAAAGTTCCCTGCCTTTTCTCCCCAAGAAGTCATGCCTCCCAAAAAATAAACTGTCCCTTTACTTCTTTTTGGGTCAGGTCCACAGATTCTGCTTTCTCCTAGAGATCAATATCCAGATGTCTGGGTGATTATTGCGGCTTCATGAGTCTGCAGCTGGAGGTCACCTCCTGGCTTGTTCATAAAAAATCATAAAATCTTATCAGTTATATAGTGTCAACAGTGTGATAAGTGCAACATAAGGCAATTTCACTGTGGCAGCCAACTTCCAATCTGTGTTCTTCCTGCTGGTTTTGTATCCAACTAAATGGAGCACTCTGTGCAATTGCTCAACTCCTCTGAAGGGAGATTTGAACTTCCTGCAGTCTGTAGGGTCTTGTTGTTGATTTCCAGCCCATCCATGATTTGTCCCTTGTGTCTTATCTCCCATGGTAATGGGCTGGGAGAACCTTTGCAATTTCATTTTTCCCCCTTCAAGACTTCAGCCTGAATCCTGCTGTCTGCAGTTATCCAACGGTCGGCTTTCCTGGCTCATAGACGATCCTGCTGCATCTGTGAGGATGTGTTGGGGATGGGAATGAGGGTTGGAAATAGCTTGAGACAGGGAAAGTATTTCTATTTCTGGCCAATCTGTCAAGAAATAAAGCAGCTTCTTGCCGCCAGCACTGTATGGGAATGTTCAAACCCTCTGAGCCCATGAAGGCATTGGAGTAGCCCTGGAGAGTCAGGGCTCAGAAGGACATTTTGCTCCTGCTGTATCACGGATGTCAGGGCAAATAGAGACTCCAATTAGGCAGAGCCTCAGCTGGCCAATTAGACACTTCCAAGGAGTTTTTCCTAGTGAATAAGTTATTTTCACTGCTGGGAGAGTCTCTTGTGAGAGATAACAGCAGCAGTTTGGTTATTTTAATGGCTGCATTTAGTCTGTGAAAATATTATCAGAAAATGACCTTCAGCATCTATCAGCATGAGATTAAGTCCCTTGCTGCCCAAAAACTGGTTCCCAGAGCCTCTGAGCCATTTAACTCACCCAGAAGGTGTTTCACTCTAAAAGAGCAAACTGGAAACTCTGAAACAACTCACAATGAAATATTATTTAATGCAGAGGTGGCTGTGCATCTCCTCCAGGATGGGCTTACATCAAGAAAGGATGAAACCAAAGAGCAGCTGAAGTCTCCATTTCGTGACTTTATAGCACTTTCCAGTGCCTAAAGGTGCTTCAAGAGAGCTGGAGAGAGGCTTTGGACAAGCCTGACCCCACCTGTGCCCACCTCAGGGGTCACCTGTGCCCACCTGTGCCCACCTGTGCCCACCTGTGCCCACCTCAGGGGTCACCTGTGCCCACCTGGGGTCACCTGTGCCCACCTGTGCCCACCTCAGAGGTCACCTGTGCCCACCTGTCCCCCTCCATACCCACCTGAGTGGTCACCTGAGGGGTGACCTGTGCCCACCTGTGACCCCTGTGCCCACCTGCCCGTATTGGAGCCCACCTGAGGGGTGACCTGTGCCCACCTGAACCCACCTGTGCCCACCTCAGGGGTCACCTGACCCCACCTCAGGGGTCACCTGTGCCCACTCGAACCCACCTGTGCCCACCTCAGGGGTCACCTGTGCCCCCTGTGACCCCTGTGCCCACCTGATGGGTCACCTGTGCCCACCTAAGGGGTCACCTGTGCTATCTGTGCCCACCTGACCCCACCTGTGCCCACCTCAGGGGTCACCTGACCCCACCTGTGCCCCCTGACCCCACCTGTGCCCACCTGTGCCCACCTCAGGGGTCACCTGTGCCACCTGTGACCCCTGTGCCCACCTGAGTGGTCACCTGAGGGGTGACCTGTGCCCACCTGTGACCCCTGAGCCCACCTGAGGGGTGACCTGTGCCCACTCGAACCCACCTGAGGGGTCAACCGGGGTCACCTGTGCCCACCTGTGCCCACCTCAGAGGTCACCTGTGCCCACCTGTCCCCCTCCATACCCACCTGAGTGGTCACCTGAGGGGTGACCTGTGCCCACCTGAGGGGTCACCTGACCCCACCTGTACCCATCTGTGCCCACCTCAGGGGTCCCCTGTGCC
>NW_024367376.1:0-1723 GCF_014805655.1 Passer montanus
AACAACATGCTCATCCAGACTGAAAAGCTCTCCAGGCAAAAACTACTGCAGCAGCATTTAATTTTACTGCAATATTATTACCTTGGAAATAACTTCCAATGCACTTCATACATTGAAATCACTGAATTTTTAGGCAATTATAAATGTGCCAATATTTTTTCTGTGACCAAATATTCTACTAAGTATCAGCCATATTGACTATGATTTCTTGTGACTAGTTTTAAAAATGGTTGCTTCTTGGTTTTACTCGAGCTCTCTCAAATTTCTCTTGGGAAATGTTTACAGAAATTCATTCCCTAATGGCCATTACGTTTTTACCAGCTATGCTCTTCAATCATTATTTCACTATGAAAACTAGTAATAATCTCCTGATGTATAGAAGCTCATTGCAGACCTTGCTATCCTTGCTTCAAGATTATTCTGCATCTGCAACAGCCAGTCAGAGTAATAAAAACATCAATCTATTATTAAATCAGTTGTTTAAAAATGTTTTGGATACTTTTGGCATTGTTTGGCATTGGCCAACTTCACCCTTCCTTAACATAATTTCATTTGTTCTTTATGCACAGGAATGGAGCTGGCCTTGGAGTACCAGGTAACCAAGTCAAGTGGGTGAAAGACTGGTGTGTTAATCCAAGCCAACAGCCCCACTCAGGCTTTCAAATACCAGCAGGGGATTTTACTACTCTCCCTGTCCAGATACATGGCAAAGGACAGGAAAAGGCAGGGGAAGCTTTTCCCTGATCACTTAATCTTCTGTGGAAAGATTAAGAGAAATATTCCTCATGTTTAAAATACATAAGGACTTCCTAAAGCTAGAGAAAAGCTCCCATCCTCTGTGAAACCAACTTTCACTTACCAGAAAACCTGGAAAATGAAGTTTGAGGAATTTGCGCTCAGCTAGAAACTTAAAAGTGAAATGAAAGTTCTGTGAATGTGCAAATATGACTAAGCAGATATGGCCCATGAATCATCTTTCCCACATCCTCATCAACTGAACTGTGATTGAGCAAAGTAGTACCATACAACTCCTATACAAGCAAGTGAATTCAAATTGCATTTAAATGAAATGAAGGAAGCTGTTCACACCTCACAGCTATTGTTTTAGGCTCTCGTGTAAACTCAGGAAATAATTTCAACACTTCTGAAGCCCTTTTCATCTTTGGAATGTTTTCTTTGCAACTATTTGAAAGGCCTCAGAAACCTAAGCTACAAATATCAATATGAATTGCACTCTATCTACCCTTTCAAACATTCTGCCTATTTGAATTCTGAAAATTGGATTGTTACACAAATAACTACTACAATTTTGCAAGCTTCTTCCATAATGCTGTTTTGCACTCAAGAACCTCAAATTCATGATTATGCTAAGGAAATATGCCTCTGACATTACTTCAATGTAAATAAAAAGAACAAAACAAACTTCAAATACACTAATTTTCCATCACCCACTATTTTTTTTTTCTTCTGGAATTTTGCTGTAACTTCTTGTACTGCTAACCATGGAATTGAATTTCCCTTTATGACTGCAGTTCCACCATGAGGTTTTCTAGTCATTTTATGATCCACGCTCCTTGGTTTTTGATCTTTCCCAACACACTATTCACCACCACAGCAGTCAGGAGGAGTTGGAAGTACCACAGGGAAGAAGAGAACCTAATCTGCAGAAGCACAATCAAGAATAATTTAAATGATATGAAGAAGCATTCTGGATTTTTTTTTT
>NW_024367377.1:0-1697 GCF_014805655.1 Passer montanus
GCCCCCCGCGCGGGCCACGCCCCCCGCGCAGCCCAGCCCCCCCCTGAGGGAGGAGCACGTGACCTGCGTGCAGAGTGAGCGGTGACGTCATCGGGGGCGGGGCTCGGGGCGGTGACGTCATCGGGCGGGGGGTGGGGATTTTGGGGGAAATTTGGAGATTTTTGGGACGAATTTATAAATTTTGGGGCACTTTTGGGGGGAATTTTAGGGATTTTTGGATGAAATTTGTGAATTTTGGGATTTTGGGTGAAATTTCTGGGATTTGGGGGAATTTTGGGGGATTTTGGGGGAAATTTGCAAATTATGGGGGAATTTTGTGGATTTTGGAGGAATTTGGGGATTTTGGGGTGAAATTTGTAAGTTTTGGGGGCATTTTGAGGGAATTTTTGGGGATTTTGGGGGAAATTTGGGGATTTTTGGCCGAAATTTGTGAATTTTGGGGAGGATTTGGGGATTTTGGGGGGGATTTTGGAGATTTTTGGGGGTTTAGGGGAAATTTTGGAATTTTGGAAGGAAGTTGGAGATTTTGGGTCAAATTAATCTGATTTTAGGTGAAATCTTTGGTATTTTTTGGGCAAAATTTGTAAATTTTGGGGAGGATTTTGGGGTTTTCGGGGGAATTTTGGGGATTTTGGGGGAAATTTGGGGATTTTTGGCCAAAAGTTGTGAATTTTGGGGGGGATTTGGGGATTTTTGGGGATTTTGGGGGAATTTTTGGGATTTTGGGCGAAATTTTGGAATTTTATGAGGAATTTGGGGATTTTGGGTCAAATTCATCTGATTTTGGGTGAAATTTGTAAATTTTGGGGGGATTTTGGGGATTTTGGAGGGAATTTTTTGGGATTTTGTATGAAATTTGTGAATTTTGGGGGGATTTTTGGGGTTTTTAGCAGAATTTTGGGGAAATTTGGGGATTTCTGGGAGAAATTTGGGGGTTTTAGGTCAAATTAATTTGATTTTGGGTGAAATTTGTGAATTTTGGGTGAAATTTTGGGGACTTTTGGCCAAAATTTGTGAATTTTGGGGGGGATTTGGGGATTTTTGGGGGAATTTTTGGAATTTTGGGTGAAATTTTGGGGACTTTTGGCCAAAATTTGTGAATTTTGGGGGGGATTTGGGGATTTTTGGGGGAATTTTTGGGATTTTGGGTGAAATTTTGGAATTTTGGGGGGGAATTTGGGGATTTTGGGTCAAATTAATTCGATTTTGGGTGAAGTTTTTGCAGATTTTGGGTGAAATTTGTACGTTTGGGGGGGTTTGGGGAATTTTTGGGATTTGGGGGGAAATTTGGAATTTTGGGAGGAATTTGGGAGTTTTAGGTCAAATTAATCCAATTTTGGGCTTTCTGGCTGGAATTTGGCTGAATTTTTGAGATTTTTGGGTGAAATTTCCTCAATTTAAATCGGATTTTTTTAGGAATTTCTCCAATTTTGGAATTTTTGCCTGACATTTGTGTGGATTTTTGGTATTTTTAGGTGAAATTTCCTCAATTTAAATCGGATTTTTTTAGGAATTTCTCCAATTTTGGAATTTTTGCCTGACATTTGTGTGGATTTTTGGTATTTTTAGGTGAAATTTCCTCAATTTAAATCGGATTTTTTTAGGAATTTCTCCAATTTTGGAATTTTTGGGTGAAATTTCTGATTTTTGGGCGAAATTTGGGTGAAATTTTTGTGATTTCTGGCTGGAATTTGGGT
>NW_024367378.1:0-1696 GCF_014805655.1 Passer montanus
AAAATCACCCCAAAATCACCCAAAAATCAGCTTTAAATCACCTCAAAATCACCCAAAAATCACTCAAAAACCACCAAAAATCACCCCAAAATCACCCAAAATCACCCCAAAATAGCCGCAAAAACCACCCAAAAATCACCCCAAAATCACCCCAAATCACCCCAAATCACCCAAAACCACCCGAAATCACCCCAAATCACCCCAAAACCACCCGAAATCACGCCAAATCACCCAAAACCACCCGAAATCGCCCCAAAACCAGCCCAGAGCTCCTCATCCGGGCCAGGTGCCGCGGGATGCGCCGGTGAGGGCCCGGCACGAACCACAGCAGCGACTCGGCCGTGTCGTACAGCTGGGGGCACCGAAACCGCCCGAAATCACCCCAAAATCACCCCAAAAATGGCCCCAAAATCACCCCAAAATCAGCCCTAAAGCACCCCAAAAATGAGACCAAAATCACCCCAAAAATCACCCCAAAAATGGCCCAAAAATCAGCTTAAAATCGCCACAAAATCACCTCAAAACCACCCCAAAATCACCCAAAATCACCCCAAAAATCACCTCAAAATCACCCCAAAAATCACCCCAAAAATCACCCCAAAATCGACCCAAAACCACCCCAAAATCACCCCAAATCACCCAAAACCACCCGAAATCGCCCCAAAATCACCCCAAAAATCACCTCAAAATCACCCCAAAAATCACCTCAAAATCACCCCAAAAATCACCTCAAAATCACCCCAAAAATCACCTCAAAATCACCCCAAAAATCACCTCAAAATCACCCCAAAAATCACCTCAAAATCACCCCAAAAATCACCCCAAAATCGACCCAAAACCACCCCAAAATCACCCCCAAACCCCCTCAAAACCCCCCCAATATCAGCCCAGAAAATTCCTAAAAAATCGCCAAAAATCCACAAATAAATTGCGAAAAATCCCCCCCAAAATTAAAAAAAAAAAATTACCCAAAAAATCACCCAAAAAAATCCCCAAAAATCACCTCAAAATCCCCCCAAAATCACTCCAAAAATCACCCCAAACCACCCAAAATCACCCCAAAACCAGCGCAGAGCTCCTCATCCGGGCCAGGAGACGCGGGATGCGCCGGTGAGGGCCCGACACGATCCACAGCAGCGGCTCGGCCGTGTCGTACAGCTGGGGGCCCCGAAACCGCCCGAAATCGCCCCCAAATCACCCCAAAACCAGCGCAGAGCTCCTCATCCGGGCCAGGTGCCGCGGGATGCGCCGGTGAGGGCCCGGCACGAACCACAGCAGCGACTCGGCCGTGTCGTACAGCTGGGGGCACCGAAACCGCCCGAAATCGCCCCAAAATCGCCCCAAAAATGGCCCCAAAATCAGCCCAAAATCAGCCCGAAAACACGTCAAAAATGACACAAAAAATCCCCAAAATCAGCCCAAAATCAGCCCTAAAGCACCTCAAAAATGAGACCAAAATCACCCTAAAATCACCCCAAAAATGGCCCCAAAATCAGCCCTAAAGCACCTCAAAAATGAGACCAAAATCACCCCAAAATCACCCCAAAATCACCCAAAAATCACCCCAAAATCACCCCAAAATCACCCAAAAATCAAACCCAAAAATAACTCACAGAATATCCCCGGAATAACCCACTAAATATTCCCAAAGCAACATCAAATATCACCCCAAAATAGCCCCAAAATCACCCCAAAA
>NW_024367379.1:0-1909 GCF_014805655.1 Passer montanus
TATCAAGTTTTAGGTTCTGAAATGAACAGTTCGTTTACATTTTTACCAAGTATCTACCAGAAATTTGGGAATGCTTTCGATTAGCCTGATCCACTCTGACTCAGCTTATTTATGGAACGAGTAGATGGCAGCGAGTATCCCCTGTGATGTGGAGTGCAGGGAAGGATCTAGCACACCTCAAAGTGATTTTCTTTAATTCATGCAAGCCCATGGGTCCCAGCAATTGTTTAAGGCTTTCTTTATCCAATTTTGTGTAGCTTCTTCCCCTTGTATTGTGTTACTGTGCTCAAGGGGCCAGAGCTCAGGGAAAAGTGGTTCTGTTCTGCTCATGGCATTTCAGGCCGAAGGCCAAGTGGAGCTGCACAGGTGTAAATAAAGAGCAGATTTGGTTCCCAACATCCCTCGTGCAGGACTTGAAGCCTAACATGTAAGAGAAAGGAAAAAGTGGACGGAGCTCCTGCCTTATTTAATTCTCCTAATAACTACTCTGTTCTTTAATTACATTTATGTAATTGCAGAACCCAGGGAAATACTTATTTAGTCCCCGTGACTGGGGTTTTGGTTTTAAATTAAGATCACTGGCTTGTTAAATGCGTCCTGTAGTTGTGTGGCCAGGAACTGACTTAGTGTTGATCTGTTTGCCATTACAATTACTCCTGTCACTGAGTTTACAGCTTCTCCTTGGAGCAGGGCACTCCAGAACAATCCCTGCTCAGAGACCTTCCTGCCAGGCAGGGCTGTGGCTCAGAAGGTCTGCAGCACTGCTGATCCATGAACCAGCAATCAAGGGCTGGAAATACAGGGACTGTAAGGCACTGACTCCTCTGCAGCAGCTCAAGCACACCGAGGTGCAAGTCTGTGCTGAACACACCTGGTGGTCCCTTTTCATGGATGGGCAGAGGAGCCAATGTCCATTTATTTTCCCCAAATGGAAAAAGCGTGGCAGGAGGAACAGGCTTTTTTAGGTTTTGCCTCTCAACTACATTTGACCTTTCAGTTTCAGAGAACTAATCCTGTTTTTACTGAGGAAAGGAAGTTTAAGACCAATCATTCTACGCCTCTGTGCAACTTATCCTTGTGCCAGGTTTTGGTTCCACTGAAGAAGGAAAATATTCTTTTAGATTTGCTCATTAACCAGAATTATGAGATAGCAGACTCTGAACTGGAGCTGTAGAGGAAGCAGAAATGGCTTTGACAACACCCACTGCAGCAATTTTGCTCTGTGGGTATTAATTAGACAACGTGAAAAATATGCTGAAAAGTTCAGGGCTGAGCTTTTCTTGCCCAAAGAAGGAATTTAACTGGGAGAGCAATTGCTCACATTTCCAAAACCGGCTCCTGGTCGGTGCAGTGGAGAAACACCATCCATGTGTTCTCCAGCCAAAAGGAGGAGTTTACATTTTCTAAATGTAAACTTCTCCAGTCTCCATGGGCAGCAACCTGGACTGCCTGGCATGAGAGCACATGAGCTGGCTGTAATGCAAGACATCTTCATCCTCACACAAACTGCTAATGTTTCATTTAGGCGTGCCCAGTGAGCAAATACATGAGTGCATTAATTCCTTTGCAGTCTCCTGATGTACACAGCAGCTCTGTGATTTGATTGGAATTGATTTTGCTGCTAACTCTGGTGACCTCCAATAAGAAATTGTTGCATTCCCCACAAAGTGATTTATGATGGCAGAGCTCTCTATTATATAAATACTTTCCAATGCATTAGTCAGAAATCCACTATCTTACTTCATTAAACCACCAAATACAATCAATTGTTATCTGATTTACAGTTTTTATGCACGGAAAAATGATTTTACCTTTATGCCAAATGGAGCTGAAATGTAGCTCACATAATAAGAAATGTCTCTACCTCAGTGTGTAAGTGCCACTAATCAAGATCAGAGGCTGCAGTTGA
>NW_024367380.1:0-1694 GCF_014805655.1 Passer montanus
TTTATTTTGGGTTTTTCTTGTTTTTTGTGTTTTTTTGTGGGGTTTTTTTAGGATTTTTTAGGGGTTTTTTGGGTTTTTTGTTGTTTTTATGGAGGTATATTTGGGATTTTTGGGGGCATTTTTTGGGAGGATTTTTGGGGTTTTTTTTCCTTTCTTTGGGAGGTTTTGGGTTGGTTTTGGTTTTTTGTTGGGGTTTATTTTGGGTTTTTGTGGGGTTTTTTTGGGAGGGTTTTTTTTCTTTATTTTGAGTTTTTTTGGGTTTATTTCTTGGTTTTATGGGGTTTTTTGGGGTTTCTTTGGGGGTTTTTGGGGTTGGGGTTTTTTGGGGTTTTTATGTTGTTTTTTTCTCTTTGGGATTTTTGGGGTTTTCTTTGGGGTTTTTTTTTGTTGTTTTTTCTCTTTGTCTTTTTTTTCTCTTTCTTTGTCTTTTTTCTTTATTTTTGGGGCTTTCTTTGTAGCTTTTGGGGTTTTTTTTGTTTTGTTTTTCTTTTTTTTTTTTTTAAATCTTCCTTTGGGGTTCTTTTGGGTTTTGGGTGGATTTCTTTGGGGTTGTTTGGTTTTTTGTAATTTTTTTCTCCTTCTTTAATTTTTTGGGGTTTCTTTCTTTTTTTTGGTTTTTGGGGATATTTCTTTGGTTTTTTGTTTGTTTTTTTTGTGGGGTTTTTTTTTTGGGTTTTTTGTTTTTTGGTTTTTTTGTTGTTGTTGTTGTTCTTTTTCTTTGGGGTTCTTTTGAGTAAATTCTTGGGGTTTTTTTTGTTTGTTTGTTTTTTCTTGTTTTGTTTCTCTTTATTTGGGATTCTTTAGTGTTTTAAGTGATTCCTTTAGGCTTTTTTTGTTTTTTTTTTTCTTTGTTCTTTTCTCCTTCTTTGTATTTTATTTCATTTTTTGGGCCATTTCTTTGGGGGTTTTTTTGTTGTTTTTTTCTCTTTTTTTTCCCTTTCTTTGCTTTTTTTTTGTGGTTTTTGGGGCATTTCTTTGGGGTTTTTTGTTGTTTTTTTCTCTTTTTTTTCCCTTTCTTTGCTTTTTTCCCCCCCTTCCTCCCCCACCCCCCACCTTCTTTGGTTTTTTGTTTGTTTTTTTTGTGGGGTTTTTTTTTTGGGTTTTTTGTTTTTTGGTTTTTTTGTTGTTGTTGTTGTTCTTTTTCTTTGGGGTTCTTTTGAGTAAATTCTTGGGGTTTTTTTTGTTTGTTTGTTTTTTCTTGTTTTGTTTCTCTTTATTTGGGATTCTTTAGTGTTTTAAGTGATTCCTTTAGGCTTTTTTTGTTTTTTTTTTTCTTTGTTCTTTTCTCCTTCTTTGTATTTTATTTCATTTTTTGGGCCATTTCTTTGGGGGTTTTTTTGTTGTTTTTTTCTCTTTTTTTTCCCTTTCTTTGCTTTTTTCCCCCCCAACTCCCCACCCCCCACCCCTTGTTGTGTCCCGCTGGCTGTGGGGGGTTCCCGGGTTTTGGGGGTCCCAGCCCCGTTGTTGGGGTGTCTGACCCGTGTCCCCCCAGGAGTCGGGGCTCAAGGTTCACCAGCCCGCCTCGTTCGCCGTCAGCCTCAACGGGGCCAGGGGGGCCCTGGACGCCAAAGTGCACAGCCCCTCGGGGGCCGTGGAGGAGTGCCACATCTCCGAGGTCACCCCAGGTGAGGGGCGCCCCGAAATGTGGGCTAGGACCCAAAAAAACCCAAAAAATGGGATATTCCTACAAAAAT
>NW_024367381.1:0-1690 GCF_014805655.1 Passer montanus
CATTTTTCCAGATTTTTTTCTGATTTTTCACCATTTTTTCCTGATTTTTCACCATTTTTCCTGATTTTTTTCCCATTTTGCCTGATTTTTTCCTGATTTTCCCCCATTTTTTTCCTGATTTTTCCTGATTTTTTCCCGATTTTTTCCCATTTTTCCTGATTTTTTTCTGATTTTCCTCTTTTTTTTTCCTGATTCTTTACTGATTTTTCCCCATTTTTTCCTGATTTTTTCCTGATTTTTTCCTGATTTTTCCTGACTTTCCCCATTTTTCCTGATTTTTTCTCATTTTTCCCATTTTTTCCTGATTGTTTTCCTGATTTTTCCCTGATTTTTAACCATTTTTTCCTGATTTTTCCTGATTTTTTTCCTATTTTCCTCATTTTTTCCTGATTTTGTCCTGATTTATCCTGATTTTTTTCCTGATTTTTCCCCATTTTTTCCTGATTTTTCCCCATTTTTTCCTGATTTTTTCTCATTTTTCCCGATTTTTTTCTGATTTTTTTCCGGATTTTTTCCTCATTTTTCCCCATTTTTTCCTGATTTTTCCATGATTTTTTACCTGATTTTCCCCATTTTTTCTGATTTTTCCCCATTTTTCCCTGATTTTTTCCCTTTTTTCCTGATTTTTTCCTGATTTTTCACCATTTTTCCTGATTTTTCCCCATTTTTTCCTGATTTTTCCCCATTTTTCCTCATTTTTCACCATTTTTCCTGATTTTTCACCATTTTCCCTGATTTTTCACCATTTTTCCTGGTTTTTTTCCTGATTTTCCCTGATTTTTTCCTGATTTTTCCTGATTTTCCCCATTTTTTCCTGATTTTTCCCTGATTTTTCCCTGATTTTTCCCTGATTTTTTCCTGATTTTTCCTGATTTTTTCCAATTTTCCTCAAATTTTTTCCTGTTTTTTTTCCTGATTTTTTTCCTGATTTTTCCCCATTTTTTCCTCATTTTTCCCCATTTTTTCCTCATTTTTTCCTGATTTTCTCCCCATTTTTCCTGATGTTTTCCCCATTTTTTCCTGGTTTTTTCCCCATTTTTTCCTGATTTTTCCCCACTTTTTCCCTATTTTTCCCCGTTTTTCCCCCATTTTTATCCATTTTCCCCCAATTTCCCCATTTTTCCCCCATTTTTCTGAATTTCCCCCTTTCCCCCCCATTTTCCTCCCATTTCTCCCCACTTTCCCCTCCATTTTTTACCAATTTTTCCCCCATTTCCCTCCCAATTTTCCCCCATTTTTCCCCATTTTCTCCCATTTCTCCCGTTTCCCCTCAGTTTTTCCCAATTTTTCGCTGATTTTCCCCATTTTCCCCCATTTTTCCCTGTTTCCCCCCATTTTCTCCATTATTTTCCCATTTTTCCTCATTTCTCCCCAGTTTCCCCTCAATTTTTCCCCGATTTTTCCCATTTTCCCTCCATTTTTTCCCAGTTTTCCCCCATTTCCCCCCATTTTTTCCCATTTTCTCCCAATTTCCCCCCAATTTTCCCCAATTTCCCCATTTTTTCCCATTTTCCCCCCATTTTCCCTCCCATTTCTCCCATTTCCCCTCCATTTTTTCCCATTTTCCCCCATTTTTTTCCATTTCCCCCAATTTCCTCCATTTTTTCCCATTTTTCCCCATTTCCCTCCCATTTCTCCCCAGTTTCCCTTCAATTGTTCCAAATTTTTCCCCGATTTTTCCCATTTTCCC
>NW_024367382.1:0-1690 GCF_014805655.1 Passer montanus
ATAAAAACACCCCCAGAGCCTGAAAAACACCCCCGGAGCCTAAAAAACCACCAGGATCGGGACCCCCAGACCCCCCCAGACAGATAGCAAAACACGCCGCGGCCGCGGGGACCCCTCCCCAAAGGAGAAAAAGCCCCCAGACCCAAAAAAAACAGATATGGACCCAAAAAAACACCCCAGACCTGGAAAAAACCCACATACAGACCCAAAAAACCACCCGGATCGGGACCCCCAGACCCCCCCAGACAGATACCAAAACACGCCGCGGCCGCGGGGACCCCCGCCCGTGGGGGATGGAAGCCCCCAGACCCAAAAATTCCAGATATGGACCCAAAAAAAAACAGATATGGACCCATAAAAACACCCCCGGAGCCAAAAAACCCACATACAGACCCAAAAAACCACCCGGATCGGGACCCCCAGACCCCCCCAGACAGATACCAAAACACGCCGCGGCCGCGGGGACCCCCGCCCGTGGGGGATGGAAGCCCCCAGACCCAAAAATTCCAGATATGGACCCAAAAAAAAACAGATATGGACCCATAAAAACACCCCCGGAGCCAAAAAACCCACATACAGACCCAAAAAACCACCCGGATCGGGACCCCCAGACCCCCCCAGACAGATACCAAAACACGCCGCGGCCGCGGGGACCCCCGCCCGTGGGGGATGGAAGCCCCCAGACCCAAAAATTCCAGATATGGACCCAAAAAAAAACAGATATGGACCCATAAAAACACCCCCGGAGCCAAAAAACCCACATACAGACCCAAAAAACCACCCGGATCGGGACCCCCAGACCCCCCCAGACAGATAGCAAAACACGCCGCGGCCGCGGGGACCCCTCCCCAAAGGAGAAAAAGCCCCCAGACCCAAAAAAAACAGATACGGACCCAAAAAAAACCCAGATTCGGACCCATAAAAAAACCCCCAGAGCCTGAAAAACACCCCCGGAGCCTAAAAAACCACCAGGATCGGGACCCCCAGACCCCCCCCGACCGATAGCAAAACAGGATCGGGACCCCCAGACAGACACCAAAACACGCCGCGGCCGCGGGGACCCCTCCCCAAGGGAGAAAAAGCCCCCAGACCCAAAATCCCCATGTATAGACCCAAAAAAAAGCAGATACGGACCCAAAAAACCGCACACAGACCCCCCAGAAAACAGACACAGACCCCAAAAAACAGCTCCGGACCCCCAAAAAACCCCCAGACAGATAGCAAAACACGCCGCGGCCGCGGGGACCCCCGCCCGTGGGGGAAAAAGCCCCCAGACCCAAAAAAACCAGATACGGACCCAAAAAATCCGCATACAGACCCCCCAAAAAAACAGACACGGATCCCCAAAACCCACCCGGAGCCCCAGAACCCCCCCGGAGCGGGACCCCCGGACACCCCCAAAAAACAGACACGGATCCCCCCAAAACCCACCCGGAGCCCCAGAACCCCCCCGGAGCGGGACCCCCGGACAGACACCGAGACGCGAGACCCCCGCCCGCGGGGGGAAAAGCCCCCAGACCCAAAATATCCGCATACAGACCCAAAAACCACCCCGGACCTGAAAAAACCCCAGTGCAGAAAACCCCCAGACCCAAAAAAACCACATCCGGACCCAAAAAAGCCCCCGGAGCCCCCAGACCCCCCACGGACCACCACGGACACCCCCAGACCCACAAAACCCCCTTCACAC
>NW_024367383.1:0-1690 GCF_014805655.1 Passer montanus
TTTTTAAAGGATTTTTTTAGGATTTATTTAGGCTTTTTGGGGGATTTTGTTGGGATTTACTTAGGATTTTTTGGCGACTTTTTGGGATTTTTTGGGGGATTTATTTACAATTTTTTGGGGATTTTGGGGGATTTTTTAGGGATTTTTGGGGATTTTCTTGGGGATTTTTTGAGGATTTTTTGGCATTTATTTAGGATTTTTTAGGGTTTTTTTGGGATTTATTTTGGATTTTTGGGGGATTTTTGGGGAGGGATGTTCTGAAGGTTTTTGGGATTTTTCAGGGATTTTTTTGGGGATTTTTTTAGGATTTATTTTGGATTTTTTGGGGATTTTTGGGGGGGATTTTCTGAAGGTTTTTGGGATTTTTTAGGGATTTTTTGGGGATTTTTTTAAGGGTTTATTTTGGATTTTTTTGGGGATTTTTGGGGGGGATTTTCTGGAGTTTTTTGGGATTTTTTGGGGATTTTTAAAGGATTTTTTTAGGATTTATTTAGGCTTTTTGGGGGATTTTGTTGGGATTTACTTAGGATTTTTTGGCGACTTTTTGGGATTTTTTGGGGGATTTATTTACATTTTTTTTGGGATTTTGGGGAATTTTTTAGGGATTTTTGGGGTTTTTTTTAGGGATTTTTGGGGATTTTCTTGGGGATTTATTGAGGATTTTTTTGGGATTTATTTAGGATTTTTTGGGGATTTTGGGGGATTTTTTAGGGATTTTTTGGCAATATTTTAGGATTTTTTTGGGAGATTTATTTAGGATTTTTTGGGGATTTTTGGGGGGAATTTTGCGAGGATTTTGGGGGATTTTTTTAGGATTTTTGGGGGGATTTTCTGGAATTTTTTCGGATTTTTGGGGGGATTTTTGGGGATTTACTTAGGATTTTGGGGGGATTTTCAGGGGATTTTTTGGGGATTTATTTAGGATTTTTTGGGGGATTTTTGGGGGATTTTTGGGGTTTTTTTTAGGGGATTTTCAGGGATTTTTTTGCATTTATTGGGGATTTTTTGGGATTTTTTGGGATTTATTTAGGATTTTGGGGGGGATTTTTTTGGATTTTTGGGGGATTTTTTTAGGATTTTTGGGGGATTTGGGGAGGTTTTTTAGGGATTTTTTTGGGATTTATTTAGGATTTTTGATGGGATTTTTGAGGGGGTTTTTTGGGGACATTTTGGGGAGATTTTCTGGATTTTGGGGGGATTTTTGGGGGGATTTTTGAGGATTTTTCGGGATTTTTTGGGGATTTTTTGGGGGATTTTTAGGGATTTTTTTGGTTTTTGCGGGGGAATTTGTAAGAATTTTTGGGGAATTTTTGGGATTTCTTTGGGGATGTTTTGGGGACTTTTAAGGGTTTTTAGGGGATTTTTTTGGGGGTTTTTAGGGGAATTTTTGGGGATTTTGGGGGGAATTTTGGGATATTTGAAGTGATTTTTGGGAATTTTTTGGAATATTTTGGGAGGTTTTTAGGGATTTTTTTAGTTTTTGCAGGGAATTTTTTGGGAATTTTGGGGGTTTTTAGAGATTTTTTGAGGATTTTTGGGGATTTTGGGTTTTTTTTAAGGGATTTTTGGGGGGTTGGGGCTGTTTTAGGAATTTTTGTGGGGGTTTTTTTCTGGATTTTTTGGGGTTTTTTTAAAGATTTTTTTTAGGGGATTTTTTTAGAATTTTTGGAGTTTTTTAAAGGATTTTTGG
>NW_024367384.1:0-89745 GCF_014805655.1 Passer montanus
CCCATGCAGGTGGCACTGGGTGTCCCATGGAGATGGCACTGGGTGTCCCATGCAGGTGGCACTGAGTGTCCCATGCAGGTGGCAGTGGGTGTCCCATGCAGGTGGCACTGGGTGTCCCATGCAGGTGGCACTGTGTCCCCATGCAGGTGGCAGTGGGTGTCCCATGCAGGTGGCACTGGGTGTCCCATGCAGGTGGCACTGGGTGGCAGTCGCGCGTCGCCGAGCGGGGCTGGCTGTGACAAGGCAGTGCCACCACCAGGTGTCCCCTTCGCACAGCGGCTCGCGGGCTGGCGCTGCTCTGGGGACACGGCGACATCGACACAGGGACACTGAAACGTGTGACATTGGTGACGCTGACCCTGTGGCACGGGGTCAGTGTGACACTGTGAGGCACCCTGTGACACTGACACGATGACCCCGACACTGTGACACTGACATTGGTGACACTGGGGACATTGACACTGTGACACCGTGACACTGACCCTGTGACACTGATGCTGGTGACACACTGGTGACACTGACACGTGTGACACTGACCGGTCAGCACGTCCAGGTCGGTGCTGCGGAGCTGCGCCGGCTCCCGCCCCTCCATCCCATGGAGGTGGCACTGAGTGTCCCATGCAGGTGGCACTGGGTGGCAGTCGCGCGTCGCCGAGCGGGGCTGGCTGTGACAAGGCAGTGCCACCACCAGGTGTCCCCTTCGCACAGCGGCTCGCGGGCTGGCGCTGCTCTGGGGACACGGCGACATCGACACAGGGACACTGAAACGTGTGACATTGGTGACGCTGACCCTGTGGCACGGGGTCAGTGTGACACTGTGAGGCACCCTGTGACACTGACACGATGACTCCGACACTGTGACACTGACATTGGTGACACTGGGGACATTGACACTGTGACACCGTGACACTGACCCTGTGACACTGATGCTGGTGACACACTGGTGACACTGACACGTGTGACACTGACCCTGTGACACTGACGCGTGTGACACGGTGACACTGACGCTGTGACGCTGACCCTGTGACACTGACACGGTGACACTGACACTGTGACACTCACCTGGTGACACTGGGGACACAGACGCGGTGACACTGACACCGTGTCACTGCCATTGTCACGCTGCCATTGTCACACCGCCATTGGTCACGTGCCCACCCGGACCCCCCGCGTGTCCCCCCGAAGGTCCCTCGGTCACCCCCGGGTGGGCCCAGGGTGGGGAGGGGAGAGAGGGAGAGATGGGAGGGGAGCGATCCCAAAGGATCAGGACATTGTTCCCGATCCCACAGCGATCCCAAAGGATCAGGACGTTGTTCCCGATCCCACAGCGATCCCAAAGGATCAGGACGTTGTTCCCGATCCCACAGCGATCCCAAAGGATCAGGACGTTCCCGATCCCACAGCGATCCCAAAGGATCAGGATGTTGTTCCCGATCCCACAGTGATCCCAAAGGATCAGGATGTTGTTCCCGATCCCACAGCGATCCCAAAGGATCAGGATGTTGTTCCCGATCCCACAGTGATCCCAAAGGATCAGGACGTTGTTCCCGATCCCACAGTGATCCCAAAGGATCAGGACGTCGTTCCCGATCCCACAGCGATCCCAAAGGATCAGGACGTTGTTCCCGATCCCACAGCGATCCCAAACAATCAGGACGTTATTCCCAGAGTCCCGGGCTGTGGGATCAGGATCAGCTTTTCCTTGCCCTGATCCTGCCCCAAAGCTCATCCATCCCAAAAAACGGGGCTGGCACTTCCAGAGGGGCAGAACAGCTCCCAAAAACCCCAAATCCTGGAAAAATGGGGTCTAAAAATACTGCAAAAATCCCACTGTCCCAAAATTCCCTTCCCTGCCAGGAAAATCCCATTTTCTGGGTGTTTTAGGGCCATGAACAGCTCTGCTGGAATGACATTGAGGATCCCGATGGGATGGGATCAATAATTCCCAGCCCCATCAATCAATTCCCAAAGGATCACTGGGAAAAGGGAGTCGGGAGAGGGAGAGGGGGAAATGGGATGGGAACATAATGGGATAAATCTGGGGTGGGGATGGAAAGGGATCTGTGCCCTCCATGGATCCATGGATCCACCCATCCATCCATCCATCCATCCATCATCCATCCATCCATCCATCCATCCATCCATCCATCATCCATCATCCATCCATCCATCATCCATCCATCATCCATCCATCCATCCATCATCCATCCATCCATCCATCCATCCATCCGTCCCTGGGAATGGGATCAGGCTCTGATCCCGGCAGGCTCAGCTCGGGGCGGGGCTCTCTCTCAGTCGGTGACCCCGGCAGGAGCCGCTCTCCCCCCCAGTCCCCCCGAGCCCCCGGTCCCGGCCGCGGGGCGGGGACTGAGGAATCGGGGTCGGGAGCGGGAGCGGCGGGCGGGAGCGAGGCGGGATCGATCCCGCCCGGATCGATGGCTCCTGCCCGGGGCCGGGGCACACCGCGCTCCGCGGATCCCGCTTTCCCGCGGGGGGAGCGCTCCCGGGGCGGGCCGCGGGAGCAGCGTCCCCCCCGCTCCCGTCCCCGTCCTCCCTGCCGGCTCAAGGCGCGCTGAGCGCCCGCACGGGCCGGCATCGCCCCTGGGATTCCCGCATGGATCGGGAATGGCAGCACGGCAGAGTCCGACCTGCTCTGCCTCCATCCTCCGAGGGTGCGCGGGCGGGACGGGGGAGCCGCGCCCCGACGGCATCGCCGCCGCTCCGGGGCAAAGCGGGATCGGCGCAGCGGCGGCGGAGCGGCGGAGAACGCCCGCGGGCCGAGCAGCACCGGCGCCTCCGCTTTTTTGGGGGCGTTATTTCTGCGTTTTCGGGGGTACCGGCGGTGCGGGAGCGGCCGCGGGCGGCGCCGACCGGCTGGGTGGGTGGTGGGCTGGGAGAAGGAAGGGGGTGGCGAGCGGGCGGAGGGGGAGGCTGGCAGAAATGCAAATCGCTGCCTCTCGCTGTGCCTCGGCAGCCCAGAGCCCGCACGGCCCCGCCGCCGCTCGCAGCTCAGCCCCGGCAGGCGCGGGGGCAGCGGGCGGGGTCCCCCCGGTCCCCCCGCCCCTCGGCCGGCTGGCAGGAGGAGGATGAGGAGCGCCGGGAAGGGCTGAGGGTGGCGGAGAGGCACCTAGGAGAGGGTGAGTGGCGGGGGACAGGGCGACAGGAGAGGGGGAATAGGGCGGGGATGAAGTAGGGAGAGACGGGGGAGAGAGGGAGGGGAGAGCTGGAGGGAAGGGAGAGCAGAGGGAAGCGAAAGAAATAATTGGGGAAGGAGGGATGAAAGCAGAGGATAAAGAAAATGGAGGTTAATTAGTTGGTTATTTCGCGGGGGGAGTGGCGGAGGAAAAGCCTGATAGAGCCGGGGAAAAGAAAGTGAGAAGGGTGGGAAGAGCCGGCTGGCAAAGGGGGAAGGAAAAACCTGATCGAGCCGAGAAATAGAGAGTGAGAAGGGTGGGAAGAGCCGGCCAGGGGAGAGGGAAGGAAAACCTGACTGAATCGGGAAATAGAGAGTGAGAAGGGTGGGAAAGGGAGAAGGAAAAACCTGATCCAGCCAGGAAAAAGGGAGTGAGAAGGGTGGGAAGAGGAGAAAGAAAACCTGATTGAATCGGGAAATAGAGAGTGAGAAAGGTGGGAAAGGGAGAAGGAACAATCTGATTGAGACGAGAAACAGAGGGTGAGAAGGGTGGGAAGAGCCGGCCAGGGAAGGAGAGAAGGAAAAACCTGACGGAGCCGAGAAAAAGAGAGCGAGAAGGGTGGGAAGAGCCGCCGGGAAGGGGAGGAAAGCGGCGGAGAGGGCGAGCAGGGGATGCGCGGGAGGCAGCGGGCGGCAGCCGGGGGGAGCCGGGCACAGACAATGGGGCGCGGCCCCGCCGCCTCCACCTCCCACCGCCGGGCGGGGCCGGGGCGCGCTGGCGCTGAGCCCCGCGCTGTCCCCTGCCAGGGGGACATGGCCCCGCTGCTGGCGCTGCTGCTGGCGGCCCTGCTGGGCTCGGGCCGGGCGTGCCCGGAGCCGTGCGCTTGCGTGGACAAGTACGCGCACCAGTTCGCCGACTGCGCCTACAAGGAGCTGCAGGCCGTGCCCGCGGGGCTGCCCTCCAACGTGACCACGCTGAGCCTGTCGGCCAACAAGATCAGCTCGCTGCCCCGCGGCGCCTTCGCCGAGGTGACCCAGGTGAGCTCGCTGTGGCTGGCGCACAACGAGATCGCCACCATCGAGCCCGGCGCGCTGGCCGTGCTGGCGCAGCTCAAGAACCTGGACATCAGCCACAACCAGATCGTGGAGTTCCCCTGGCGGGACCTGCGCAACCTGAGCGCGCTGCAGCTGCTCAAGATGAACAACAACCGCATGGCGCTGGTGCCGCCCGACGCCTTCCGCACGCTCAAGGACCTGCGCTCGCTGCGCATCAACAACAACCGCTTCGCCACGCTGGCCGAGGGCATCTTCGACTCGCTGGGCTCGCTGTCGCACCTGCAGATCTACAACAACCCCTTCGAGTGCTCCTGCGCGCTGCGCTGGCTGAAGCGCTGGATGGAGAGCACGCTCATCTCCATCCCCGAGAAGGAGTCCATCGCCTGCGCGCTGCCCGAGCGCCTGCGCGGCGTGCCGCTGGCCAAGCTGCCCGAGCTGCGCTGCGCCGCGCCCGCCGTCAGCATCGCCCTCTCGCCCGAGCTGGACGCGGCCGAGCTGCCCGACGGCTCCGCGCTGAGCCTGCACTGCTCCGCCAGCGGCTCGCCGCCGCCCGAGCTGCGCTGGAAGATCCGCACGGCCGGCCAGAGCCTGGAGCTCGGCGGCAGCGGCCCCGAGAGCGCGGCCAAGGAGGAGCCGCGCCCCGAGCCCGAGCGCTTCGTGGCGTTCAAGAACGGCACCTTGGTGATCCCGCAGCTGAGCAAGCGCGAGGAGGGCACCTACACCTGCGTGGCCACCAACGAGGTGGGCAGCAACCACTCCTCGGTCAGCGTGGCCGTGGCGGGCGCGCAGAAGTACCCGCCGGCGCCCGGGGGAGACCCGCTGGGCGGCAAGGGGCAGCCGGGCGACAAGAAACCCGACGCCGAGGCGGCCAAGAACAGCGTGCTGACCTCGGAGGAGAGGGGCAAAGCGCTGGGCCCCACCCGGCAGAGCCGGCCCGGCTCGGCGGCGGGGCCGGAGCCTGAGGGCCGGGGCCGGGTCCCGTTGGAGCCGCCGGGCCTGGAGAAGAAGTGCGGGGCCTCGGCGGGCGGCTCCAAGTACATCTCCAACCACGCCTTCAACCAGAGCGGCGACTTCAAGCGGCACAGCTTCGAGCTGGGCGTCATCGCCCTGGACGTGGCCGAGCGCGACGCCCGCGTGCAGCTGACGCCCACCCAGCCCGGCGGGGGCCACCTGGGCGTGCTCTACCTGTGCCAGCAGGGCCGCCAGGGCCACGCCCTGCTGCAGTGGTCGCAGATCGAGGCCGGCGTGAACTCGTACTGGTTCCAGGGCCTGAGCCCCGGCACCAACTACTCGGTGTGCCTGAGCTCGCCGGGCGAGGAGTGCCGGGTGCAGGTGGTGTTCACCACCAAGAAGGAGATCCCGTCGCTCATCATCATCGTGGTGGTCAGCATCTTCCTGCTGCTGCTGGCCACGCTGCCGCTGCTGGGCGCCACGTGGTGCCACCTGCTCGCCAAGCTGCAGGCCAAGCCCTACAAGCTGATCATGAAGGCGCAGAACCCCGACCAGATGGAGAAGCGCATGGCCGCCGACTTCGACCCCCGCGCCTCCTACCTGGAGTCCGAGAAGAACTTCGGTCCCGGCGAGGCCGAGGCCGAGGAGGAGGAAGAGGAGGAGGAGGAGGAGGCGGGGGATGAAGAAGGAGCGCGGTGGCGGCGCGGGAGGGAGGGGGAAGGAGCGGCGGAGCTGGAGCGGGAGGAGAGCGTGGCCGCCAGCTCCATGGCGGAGTCGCAGTCCAAGGGCGGCGCCGAGGAGTTCGAGGTGCGCTCCGAGTACAGCGACAAGCTGCCGCTGGGCGCCGAGGCCGTCACCATCTCCCCGGAGATCAACGGCAACTACCGGCAGCGGCCCCGCTGAGCCCCGAGCCCCGGCCCCGCTGCCCACCCCCGCTTCGCCCGGGGAGAAACCTCCGGGAAGGAGCGGAGCCACCCCCGCCTCTCCTCTCCTCTCCCTCCTCCTCCTCCCTCCCCTTCCCCTTCTCGCCCGGTGCTGCCGGGATGAGCCTCCCACGATTTCGTTTCCATTTCGGGCACCGGCGGTGCTCGCTGCCGGCTCGGCGGCAACAACGATTCCCTCTCCCCCGCCTCCCTCCGCCGCCCGCCACCCCCGGGTTTTCCTTCCCCCCCAAGGAAAAAAACGAAAAAAACCCGAGAAAACGGCTAAAAGCAACAAGCCCCATAGCCCCAAATTCTCTTTGAGGAATCGGTTCAGTCCCCGCCGCTCCTCGGCGCCCGGTGAGTCCCCTCTGCTCCCCGGTTCTCTCCTGTCGAGCCCGCAGCTGTCCCCGCCGCTCCCCGGTGCCCACCGCGCTCCGGCGCATCCCCATTTTCCCCGGCGAGTGCCGACCATCCCGGTGCCCGCCACTCCCGGGCGGTTTTCCCCGCTCCCCGATGCTCCCGGGGCTCCTCGCCCCCCGGCACTCCCGGGCGATGCTCCCCGCGCCCCGGCGGGTGCCGACATTCCCGGTCCCCGCCGCTCCCGGGCGGTTCTTTCCAGCCCCCGATGGATTTGGTGCTCCCCGCTCCCCGCCGCTCCCGTTCCCGGTGGGTCCCGGCGCTCCCCTCTCCCCGCCGCTCCCGTTCCCGGTGGGTCCCGCTCTCCCCGTTCAGCACCGGCCTCCCCGGGACAGCTCCGCGCCCCCGAGGCGCCGAGGGCTCCCCGCTCCCCAGTCCCGGTCCCCGCTCCCCGATTCCCGGTCCCCGTCCCCTCCCCTCGGTGTGTTTTGGGTAGAGTAGCCTTGTAGCCAAGTGTGTGTGCCGCAGACGCGCCCGGAGCCGGCCGAGGTGGCCGCGGTGGCCGCGGTGGCCGCCAGCCCGCTGGCCGCTCGCCCCGGTGCCGCGCAGAGCCGCGGGCGCTTTCTCTGCGCGCTTCTGTCCGTGACGAGTCAATAAAAGGGATTGAAAGTGGAGCCGCCTCCGTGCTTGGGGGGAAAAGCGGGATTGTGTCCCCAGGGCGGGGAGGGGACAGGCGGGAGGTGGCACCGCCGCAGCCGCCTCCTTTTATGTGTTTTACCGCATTCTTTAATATCGTAAAAACATCAGTTCATTTTTTCCGGCCATAAAGCAGGCGCGGAAATCGCGTTTGCGTGCCAGCGGAATCGCCCAAATCTATTAAATCTTCCCTATAAATTCACTCCGGAGGGGAAAAAAAAAGGAATTCCATTTTCCCCCGGTGAGCATCGCAATCCGCTGGAGCAAGGAAACATCCCACGGATGTGTGTTTTCCATCGTTTCATGGATCATTTTCTGTCGTTTTCCAGATTATTCTCTATAATTTTAATTGTAATTTCTATCATTTTTATGTAATTTTAGATATGCTTTCTATCATTTTAGAGATGTTTTTATCATTTTAGATATGATTTCTGTCATTTCAGATATCTTTTATTTATCATTTTTCCTGTAGTGTATTTAATTTTTGGTGGAATTTCTACAATCCCCACCTCTCTGTTTTTGTAAAAAAACCACCCCAAACTTCACGCTTTTTTCCTTTTTTCTCCCCAAACTCCTCTCCCTGCCAGTGCCACCTCGGTTCCCAAGCACTCCCAGCACTGATCCCAAAATTCCCGCTGGATTTCTGCTCCCAATCCCATCCTACCGATGAAATCCCCCCCGGCCATCCAACATTCCTTTCTCCAGGGGAAAAATTGCCCAAATCCCTCCAAAATCCCCCCAAAATCCCCCCAAATCCCGGGAGTCTGAGGCTGCTCCAGGTGTTCGGATCTGCCTGGCAGAGCCTGGATATTCCCATCATTGTTTACATTCCCATAATTGTTGCTATTTCCATAATTAATTGTGGATATTCTGACAATTGTTGCCGTTCCCATGATTGTTGATATTCCCATAATTAATTATGGATATTCCCATAATTGCTGACATTCCCATAATTGTTGATATTCCCATAATTGTGGATGTTCCCATAATTGAGCGCGGCGCTCGGGAGTCACGGCGGGAATGGAAAAAGAACAATCATTGCAGCTGCCTTTAATTAGGGATCCGCGGATTCCCGGGAATCCGGGATTGAGGCGGGGATTTGCTGCTCTCCAGGAGGCCACAAATAAAGGGGGGCGGGGATTTGCATTTTTCCTGGAAAAAATTCCTGCTGAGAATGGTTAAAGCATCCATGGGGTGCTCGGAACTCCCAAAAATCCTCTGGTTTTGTCCCCATGGCTGGAATGAGCAGAGAGGTCTGGAGGGAATTCCAGCCCTGCAGTGGGAATGTCCCAGTTTGACCAGCTGGAATGTTCCAGTTTGACCGTCTGGGAATGTCCCAGTTTGACCAGTTGGGAATGTCCCAGTTTGACCAGCTGGAATGTCCCAGTTTGACCAGTTGGGATGTCCCAGTTTGACCATCTGGGAATGTCCCAGTTTGACCAGTTGGAATGTTCCAGTTTGACCGTCTGGGAATGTCCCAGTTTGACCAGTCGGGAATATCCCAGTTTGACCAGTCAGGAATATCCCAGTTTGACCAGTCAGGAACATCCCAGTTTGACCAGTCGGGATGGGTGGGCCCAGTATGACCCAACTGGGAATGTCCCAGTTTGACCAGTCAGGAATTCCCAGTCCAAGCAGTTGGGAATGTCCCAGTTTGACCAGTCGGGATGGGCGGGCCCAGTATGACCCAACTGGGAATGTCCCAGTTTGACCCGTCAGGAATATCCCAGTTTGACCAGTTGGGAATGTCCCAGTTTGACCAGTTGGGATGGGCAGGCCCAGTATGACCCAATTGGGAATGTCCGAGTTTGGCCAGTTGGGAATGTTCCAGTTTGACCAGTCATGAATGTTCCAGTTTGAAGAGCTGGGAATTTCCCAGTTTGACCAGTTGGAATGGCCCAGTTGGGATGGCCCAGTTGGGAATGTCCTAGTTTGGGACATTTGGGAATTTCCCAGTTTGACCAGTCAGAAATGTCCCAGTTTGACCTCTTGGGATTGGCCCAGTACGACCCAACTGGGAATTTCCCAATTTGATCAGTTGAGAACATCCCAGTTTGACCAGTTGGGAATTCCCAGTTTGACCAGTTGGGATTAGCCCAGTACGACCCAATTGGGAATGTCCCAGTTTGACCAGTTTGGGGAGGACAGGGACCATTCCCGTTCCCATTCCCGTGTGGGATCTGCAGGATGAAATCCCCACAATCCCGATTTTCCACCCTTTTCTCAGGAATTCTCCGTAGGGACATGAGGAGGTGGCGCTTGGGGCCATCCCCGGTGCCATCCCCGGTGCCATTCCTGGATTCGGGAATTTCCTCCTCCCTCCCGATCCAGCCCCGGTCCCACAACCCCTCTGTGGGGTCACCCTGCCACCCTGTGTCCCCAAAGCCTGTCCCCAAATGATGTCCCCAAAGCCTGTCCCCACTCCCTGTCCCCAAAGCCTGACCCCAAACCCTGTCCCCATCTCCTGCCCCCAAAGCCAGTCTCCACCCGCTGTCCCCAAATACTGTCCCCGAACCCCGTTCCCAAAGCCCGAAGCCAAAGCTTGACCCCAAACCCTGTCCCCGGACCCTGTGCCCACCCCCTGTCCCCAAAGGCTGTCCTCAAATCCTGTCCCCAGTCCTTGTCCCCAAACACTGCCCCCAGTCCCTGACCCCAAACGCTGCCCCCAGTCCCTGACCCCAAACCCTGACCCCAAACCCTGACCCCAAACGCTGTCCCCACCCCGTGTCCCCAAGCGGGGCTTTGGGGGATTTTGGGGATCAAGGGTTTGGAGGGGGGACAAGAATTTAGGGGATTTCCGGGTCAGGGGTGTGGGGAGAGAGGTTTGGGGGGATTTTGGGGGACAGGGAATTGGGGTGATGGGGTTTTAGGGGATTTTGGGGTGCAGAGCTGTGGGTGGATGGGGTTTTATGGGATTTTGTGGGGTAGGGGTGTGGGGGGAGAGGTTTTGGGGGATTTTTGGGGGCAGGAGTGTGGGGGGATGGGGTTGGGATTTGGGATAATGGTTTTTTAGAGGATTTTGGGGCTCACAGGAGTGGGATAACGGGTTTTAGAGACTTTGGGGGGCAGGGATTTGGGATAATGGTTTTTCAGGGGATTTTGGGCTCAGGGGTGTGTGCTAACAGGTTTTAGGGGATTTTGGGGGGCAGGGATTTGGGGTGACGGTTTTTTAGGGAATTTTGGGGTCAGGTATTTGGGGTGACAGTTTTTAGGGGGTTTCGGGCTCAGGGGTGTGTGCTAACAGGTTTTAGGGGATTTTGGGGGGTGGGGATGTGGGGTGACGGTTTTTTAGGGGATTTTGGGGTCAGGGATTTGGGGTGACGGTTTTTTAAGGGATTTTGGGGGGAAGGGATTTGGGGTGACAATTTTTCAGGGTATTTTGCTCTCAGGGGTGTGTGCTAACAGGTTTTAGGGGATTTTGGGGGGCAGGGATTTGGGATAACAGTTTTTTAGGGGATTTCGGGCTCAGGGGTGTGTGTTAACGGGTTTTAGGGGATTTTTGGGGGCGGGGATTTGGGGTGACGGTTTTTCAGGGGATTTGGGGGGCAGGGATTTGGGATAACAGTTTTTTAGGGGATTTCGGGCTCAGGGGTGTGTGCTAACGGGTTTTAGGGGATTTTTGGGGGCAGGGATTTGGGGTGACGGTTTTTCAGGGGATTTGGGGGGCAGGGATTTGGGATAATGGTTTTTTAGAGGATTTTGGGGCTCACGGGTGTGGGATAACGGGTTTTAGGGGATTTTGGGGGGCAGGGATTTAGGATAACGGTTTCTCAGGGGATATCGGGCTCAGGGGCGTGTGCTAAGGGGTTTTAGGGGATTTTGGGGGTCAGGGATTTGGGATAACGGTTTTTCAGGGGATTTCGGGCTCAGGGGTGTGTGCTAAGGGGTTTTAGGGGATTTTGGAGGAGCCGAGGACGGGCCCCGCGGGCGGGCGCGGGTCGGTGCCATGGAAAACAATCCGGGCCCGGGGGACGGGGAGGGGACGGGCCGGGAGGAGGAGGAGGAGGAGGAGGAGGAGGAGGAGGAGGAGGAGGAGAAGCAGGAGAAGCCGAGGAGGGCCCGGGAGCGGCGGGGCCGAGTCCAGCGGAGCGGGGACACCGGGGCTCCACCGGCGGTGACGGGGCGGGGGCAGCGGGCCCGGGGAGCGGGGCTGGAGCGGGGAAAAACGGGAAAAAATCGGGAAAAAACTCCGGGAAAGGAGGGAAGGAAGGAGGCAGGGCGGTTATTCACGGCTCTGGAATGCGCCGGGAGGCGGTGGGGGAGCCCCGGGGGGGCTCTGGAAAAGGGGTGGGATGCCACCCGGAGCTCCAGGGGGGAAAAAATTCCAAGATTCCCCTCCCCAGTCCCCGGGAGATGGGGTCTGTCCCTCCCTGAGCACCCCAAAATGTCACCTGGAGCTCCCCCAGAGCCAGCGGGGTGCCTTTGCCACCCCTCAGGTCCCGATGGGGTTTATTCCCGAGCATTCCCGCTGGGAATGGCAGGGCTGGGAATGGAGGGCAGGGGAATTCGCTTGCCAGGCTCAGACAAAGGGGTCTGGCTGCCAGCTGCTGGGAATTCCGAGCAGGAACGAACCTCTGGAGTGCCCTGGAAAAGTCACGGAGAGGGGAATGAGGAGTTAAGTTGGGAAAAATTCCCTTCCCAAGAATTCCAGCGGCCGCGGGGACCCCGCAGCCCCTGGCTGAGAGAGGTGCTGGGTTTTTTCCATGACACGCTCTGCGAGCCCGCTGGAAATCCCAAAAATTCCGTGATTTATGGGAAGGCTGGTTAGGAAAGAGCTGCGGCGGCTCTGTTCCTCCTCAGGAACCCGGAACCCCCCGGCTCCCGCTCCTCATCCCAAACATTCCATCCCAAACCCGGAAAAGGTTTTCCAGAGGGGGAAGGACAAGCTCGAGGGGGAGAGGGAGAACTCCCCTGCTCGGGCCGGGATTTAGGGGATCTCCCAAACCGCTTTTGGCAGCTGGAATCGTTTCCCATCGCGGCTGTTTGGCCGGGCTCATTCCCATCTCTGCTCCCAGCAGGACGCGAGGATGAGGCCGCTGCTCGGCGCCCTGGCGCTGGTGACACTGCTGTCCCCAGGCCTGGCCTGTCCCGCGCCCTGCTCCTGCTCCACCAAGAAGAACGGGCGGCTGCTGGCCGAGTGCGCCTACCGCGAGCTGCGGGACATCCCGCGGGGCCTGTCCCCCAACGTCACCATCCTCACGCTCTCCGCCAACCGCCTGGGCCACCTGGGCCGCGCCTCGCTGGCCGAGGTGCCCGAGCTGCAGTCGCTGTGGCTGGGCTACAACCACATCTCCTCGGTGGAGCCCGGCGCCTTCGCCGCCCTGCCGCACCTCAAGAACCTGGACCTGAGCCACAACCGGCTGGCGGATTTCCCCTGGCAGGACCTGCGCAACCTGAGCGCGCTGCAGATCCTCAAGCTCAGCAACAACCGGCTGGCCGCGGTGCCGCGCGGCGCGCTGGCCGGCCTGCGGGAGCTGCGCTCGCTCTGGCTCAACGACAACGAGCTGGCCACGCTGGCCCGCGGCACCTTCGAGGGGCTGCCGGCGCTGGCCCAGCTGCAGCTCTTCCACAACCCCTTCAACTGCTCCTGCAAGCTCTTCTGGCTCAAGGAGTGGGCGCACGGCACCTCGGTGGTGCTCTCCAGGGCCGGCTCCACGCTGTGCGCCGCGCCCGCGCGGCTGCGGGGCCGGCCGGTCACCGACATCCCCGGCGCGCTCTGCGTGCCGCCCTCGGCCCAGCTCACCTACCTGTCCGGCCCGGCCGCTGCCGGACCCCGGGACGGGCTGACGCTGACCCTGCACTGCAGCGTGGCCGGCAGCCCCCCGCCGGAGATCCGCTGGCAGATCCGCACGGCCGGCCGCCGCGTGGACATCCACGGGCCCACGGTGGCGCGGGACGGCGGCGCCAAGGCGGGCCGGCAGCGCTTCCTGGCCTTCAAGAACGGCACCATGGCCATCCCCGACTTCGGCAAGGAGGACGAGGGCACCTACACCTGCCTGGCGGTCAACGACGTGGGGACGAGGGACGTGTCCGTCAACGTGGCGCTGGCCGGCTCGGCCAACCCGGCCGAGGAGCTGCCCCGCGACGACCCCCAGGCCGGGCACCCCGGCGGGCACAGCTGCGCCAAGGGCGACGAGCTGGACCCGTCCGGGATGGGCGACAAGTTGGTCATCGTCTACCGCGTGTCCGGCCAGGCCCGCAGCGGCGCGGGAGCCCGGGAATTCCGCCTGGGAATTCTGCCGCTGGCTCTGGGGCTGCTGCTGTGGTGAAGGGCGAGCGGCGCCTCGGGATTCCCGTTTTTCCGTAGTTTTTTCCTCTCGTAGTGCCTTTGCTGAGCTTCTGGCATCCGGGAGCGCTCCGGAGCCCGACGGGGCCACCACAGGCCCGGGGCGGGTGGTCCAGCCCTTGCCGTTCCCGCTCCTGGAGGAGCTCAGGGAATGTGGGAATGATCCAGCCGGGATCCAGCCGGGATCTGCCACCAATTCATGGCCGTTCCAAAGTGCCACTTCCTGCTTTTTTCCCTGCCCGGATCCGAGGGTGGCCACAGGAGGTGACAGCGGTGACAATCCTGCCCCAGAGCCACCACGGCTGCCACCAGGGAGGGATCCAAGGATAAAATCCCTGGGAATGGGGGACACGGATGGGACAGAGGATTGGGATGGAGCCACAGCCTTGGATGGGGAATAATTCCTGGGTTTTATCCCTGTAGGAGCATTCTGAGCACCTCCAAGTCCCTGGAATGCTGCAGGAGTCCCAAAAAACCCCTGACCGCCATCCCAAAAATCCCAGTCTGGGCTGGACCCACCAGGCTTGAGCCAAAGATTCCCAAACTGTTCCCAGTGGGAATGGGGGAAATATTAGGAACAGCAGAGAAACTCAGCTGCCTTGAAGCCATAAACATTCCCCGAGTGCTCCAGAATTCCTAGCAGGACAAATATTCCTTCTCAACATGTACCGGGAAACCCTCGGGGGATTTTGGGAATGTCCCCGGCCCCCAGACTGGGATACAGCACCAGAATTCCCAATGGGAATCTGGGCGCGCCCTGCAGCCCCGTGGCCTTGTAACGCCCTGTAGGGACAGCAATAAATGCCTTTAATTAATGCCTGTAATTAATGCCTTTAATTACAAAATACCCATCATAAACACCTGTAATAAAGAAACAATCTCAATAAATACCTTGAATTAATAAATACCTTGAATTAATAATTACTTTTTTATAAACAACTTGAATAAACTCCTTTTTTTATCTAAGCCAGCTGGCCTTCGCTTGGTCTGTGCATCCCAAAATCCCAAAATCCCAAAATCCCCTCGAGCCAGCAGCTCCTGGGCCCCCCCAGAATGTCCCCAACCCTCCTGGAACAGGGGACACTTCTGTCATTCCCAGCTATCCCAAATCCTCCCCAGTGCTGAAGAATCCCCAAATTCTTCCTAATTCTGGAGGATCCCCCAAATTTCCCTGCTCCCCCCCCACCCCAAACCTGGAAGGAACCCCCAAAATCCTGGGATACCTCAAATTCCCCCCCTGCAGCTCCCTGGGAATGGAAGCGACCCCAAAATCAGAGCCTGGAGCTCTCCAGCACCGAAATTCCTGGTCCAGAGGTATTTTAGGGAAAGGGCAGCCGAGGTCTCTGTGGGGAGCTCCTGGATTCCCATAAATTTTTCCCACTGTGGGATAAAAACCGTGGCCCCAACTGAAGTTTTGGGTGCATTTCACAGGATCTGACTTTTAAACTCCATTTTATCCCTGGGAATTGCAGGATCCAGGATTATTCCTGAAATTCCAGCTGGGAAGCAGGGTTGAGGATGCGGATTTGGGGTTTCCAGGCGAGTTGGGAAGCACCAGGAAGGGGAAGAAAATCCCAAATCCCGCCCAGGACGTTGCTGCTATCCCGAAAACCACAGAAATTCCATGGATCTCCAGGGAACCTTGGGTGGGGCTGTGAAAACAGATCCCAAAATTCAGCCCCGCCCGTAGCATGGAGCTGCCACAGATTGTAGGGATTTTTAAAGGGATTTTAGAGATTTTTGGGATTTTTAAATGAGATTTTAGAGATTTTTGGGATTTTTAAAGGGATTTTTTTAAGGGGTTTTTTAAGGGGTTTCAGGCTGCCTTTTTAGCTGCAGGGGTCGGGATGGGCTGGGAGGGAATCCTGGGAAAAGGGAGGGGTGTTCCCAAGGAAACCCCAAAGCACGGGAATCACCCCCGGTGTCCCCAAACCGTCCTGAGGGTGCTGGGAACATTCCAGAAGGAGGGAATGGGGTCCCTGGGATCCTACAGAGAGCAGCTCTGGCCAACTCCAAGGGAAATCCAGGATGATCTGGCAGCTCCGTGGGCTGAGAATTCCCAAGGGAATCTTGGGGTGTTTGGGATCCACCAGGATCCTGCTCATTCCAGCCCAAAAAGGCAGGAATTCCGGGATTTAAGAGCAGGAAGAGGTGATCCAGCACCACCTCATTCCCATCCCGCTGGTGTTTTATCCCCAGAATTCCCCATTCCCATTCCCACCCTTCCCAAAGCTGTGGGAGTGGTTTTCCCATAAAACCACCCTAAAGTGGGATCACGGATCGGATCCTGACGTTCCCAGCTGGAGCAGAACCCCAAAATCTCTGCTGGACGAGGTCATCCCAACCATTCCCTGGATTCGGGGCCGGGATGGTCCCAAATCCCGCTGGAAGTGGGAACATCCAAGGAAAACTGCACATCCCTGGAGTAGGAACGAGGTATCTGTTTATTCTCCTTCCCAGGGAGGCTTTCCACGGATCCCAGCCCTGGAAAACCCCGGGATCACCACAAAACTGGGAATGGGAGTAGGAACGAGGTATCTGTTTATTCTTCTTCCCCCGCGCTTCCCAGGGAGGCTTTCCACGGATCCCAGCCCTGGAAAACCCCGGGATCACCACAAAACTGGGAATGGAAGAGGACGGGGAGCAGCGCGGGATTTGATCCTTCAAAAATCAGGGAAAAAATGTCCCAGGAGCGGATGCGGAGCCCAAATGCAGCTGGGATCGGGAAGGGAGAAGCCGGGAATGGGAATTTTCTCCCACGTGGAGCTCCCAGGGTAATTCCTGGTGGTTGAGAATTCCTTTGGCCGGCTGAGGATCCCTCCCAGCTCCTCTCCCCATTCCCTGGGAATTGTCCCGTGCTGGAAAAGCTGCTGAGAACCGGGCTGGTTGCAGGAGCGAATCCCAAAATATTTTTGGGATCTGGGAACATTTTCCTTGGCTCGGCTCCATCCAGGCTGGAGGTGTCACCTCCGGATTTTGGGAGTGGCTCAATGTGGATTTAGGGATAAACCCTCAGAGTGAGTCCAAAGGCTGGGAAAGGGCGAGGGAAACATCCAGAATTTGGGGATGGAAGATGGAAGACGGGATGGGATTCCCGGGAATTCAGGGCCTGGGAACGCCGAGCTGGGCGCCGTTGGCGGCGGGATCGGCCAGCGCGGTTTTTCGGGAAGCGGTCAGCGAGGGGTTGTGCAGGAGCGTGTAGGCCACCCACCAGCGCGCCCGGATCCGCCGGATCCGCGCTCTCCCCGGAGCCGGCTGCTTGGGATGCATCAGCTGGAGGCCTGGAAGGAGACGGGAGCAGCAGGGAGAGGATTCAGGGCCTGGAAAAGCACCAGGAGAGCGGGAGAGGGTTGGGATGAGGTGCAGAGGGATGGATTCCTGCTGGGAAAGGGGAGGTTGGGAGGGAATTCCTGCCTGGGATGGAATTCCCAGAGGAGATGTGGCTGCCCCTGGATGGCCAAAGTGCCCAAGGAAAGGTTGGGCAGGGTTTGGAGAAGGCTGGGATAGTGGGAGGTGTCCCTGGACGGGCTTTAAAGGCTTTTCAACCCAAAGCGTTCCAGGATTCCCAGATTCCAGCCCCATTTCCCAGGAGGCACCAAGATCCCACCACACCCCAGAGAGCCCCATCCCTACCCTGGGGTGGGATCAGCCATTGGATGGATGATGGATGGATGGATGGATCCATGGATGGATGGATCCATGGATGGATGGATCCATGGATGGATGGATCCATGGATGGATGGATCCATGGATGGATGGATCCATGGATGGATGGATCCATGGATGGATGGATCCATGGATGGATGGATCCATGGATGGATGGATCCATGGATGGATGGATCCATGGATGGATGGATCCATGGATGGATGGATCCATGGATGGATGGATCCATGGATGGATGGATCCATGGATGGATGGATCCATGGATGGATGGATCCATGGATGGATGGATCCATGGATGGATGGATCCATGGATGGATGGATCCATGGATGGATGGATCCATGGATGGATGGATCCATGGATGGATGGATCCATGGATGGATGGATCCATGGATGGATGGATCCATGGATGGATGGATCCATGGATGGATGGATCCATGGATGGATGGATCCATGGATGGATGGATCCATGGATGGATGGATCCATGGATGGATGGATCCATGGATGGATGGATCCATGGATGGATGGATCCATGGATGGATGGATCCATGGATGGATGGATCCATGGATGGATGGATCCATGGATGGATGGATCCATGGATGGATGGATCCATGGATGGATGGATCCATGGATGGATGGATCCATGGATGGATGGATCCATGGATGGATGGATCCATGGATGGATGGATCCATGGATGGATGGATCCATGGATGGATGGATCCATGGATGGATGGATCCATGGATGGATGATGGATGGATGGATGGATGATGGATGGATGATGGATTGATGGAAGGATGGATCCATGGATGGAGGTATTCATGGATGGATGATGGATGGATGGATGGATCCATGGATGGATGATGGATGGATGGATGGATCCATGGATGGATGATGGATGGATGGATGGATCCATGGATGGATGATGGATGGATGGATGGATCCATGGATGGATGATGGATGGATGGATGGATCCATGGATGGATGATGGATGGATGGATGGATCCATGGATGGAGGGATTCATGGATGGATGACGGATGTGTCCCCACACCAGCCACAGGTGCCACCCAGAGGTCACCACCGTGTCCCTTCCCCCCAGTCCCCTGTGTCCCCAGGTCTCACCTTCCTCCAGCTGGGTGTCCCGGGGCGGTGCCGGCGGCTCCGGCCGGCCGGGCTGGAGCAGCAGGAAGCAGAAGGCCTTCAGCAGCGGGTGGCACTGGCTGACCTCCACCTTCAGGTAGTGGCAGTAGGTGCGGTACCCTGCGGGGACACCGTGCCCTCGTTGGGGACCGCATTCCCTGTTCCCACCCCGGAGCCCAGGGACAGATCCAGCTCTGGTCTCCACGCTCCCACAGTCCCGGCAGGAAAAGCAGGGACCAGCCTGAGGTCCCCTCCCCTATATCCTAGGAGATGAAGTGAAGCCCCAAAGCTCATCCCACTTTTTTTGGGATAAATATATAGGACCCAGCTGGCACCACCTGCTCCAGGTGTTCCATTCCCATCGGTCTGAAGCCATCCTCAATCCCAGCAGGAAAACAGAGGAAGGCCCGAGGTCCCCCAAGCTCCCCTGAGGTCCCCTCTCCTTTATCCCGAGACATGAGGTAACTGCTGGTGGAACCCCAAAGGTCATCCCCTGTTTTTTGGGATCAAAGAGCAGGACCAAGCCAGAACTGGGAGAAGCCACCTGCTGCCATCGTCCCATTTCCAAGCCACCCTCAATCCCACAGGAAAAACAGGGGAAGGCCTGAGGTCCTTTCTTCTTTATCCCATACCATGAGATGACCACTGGTGAAGCTCCAAGGTCACCACTCTTTTTTTTGGGATAAAAAGCAGGAATCAGGAGAAGCCACCTGCTCCAGGTGTCCCACTCCCAACGTTTGGGGCCACCCTCAATCCCAGCAGCTCCGGGCCCCCATCCCAACCCCCAATGGTGGGACAAGGACCCCGCTGGTGGCACGGTGACCTTTTGCTGTCCCACCTGGGTCGAAGGTCTCCACGCCGCGGTGCAGCAGGCTGATGTCCATCCGGCAGAAGTGGACGGCGTTGTAGAGGCCGGAGATGACCACGCGCCACACTGCGGCCATGACGCCCACCAGGACGTTGATGGGGAAGAGCAGGAAGGTGACGATGTACAGCGCGCGCCTGCAGGGCACACAGAGCCACGGGATGGCCCTTCCTGGGAAAACTCCGGCCACCCCACACCGCCCGGCCCTGCCTGCATCCGGCCAGGTGGCTCCATCCCACTGGGACGAGCCAACGCCACCCCAGGCTCCTGGAGAACCATCAGGAGCTCCTTGTCTCCTCGGAGAGTGAGGAACCATCCAAAATGTGGGGTTGGGATTTTGGGATGGAGGCCACCAGCTCCAGGAGAGCCTCGCTGGCCTGCCAGGAGGACACCTGGGTCCCTCTGTCACCCCGGTTCTCTGGTGGTGGCACCATCCCTGAGTGAGGGACAGCTGCCGTGGTTTGGGATGGACACCGGGAGAGCCTCTGTGCCCTGCCAGGGGGTGGCACAGGACACTTGGGTCCTTCTGTCACCGTGGTCTCAGGTGGTGTCACCACCTCTGAGTGAGGGACATGTGCTGGTGGCCTGGGATGGAAACCAGCTCCAGGAGAATGTCGCTGTCACGCCAGGAGGATGCTCAGCTCCCTCTGTCACCCCGGTCTGGTGGTGGCACCATCCCTGAGTGAGGGACAGCTGCTGGCGGTTTGGGATGGACACCGGCTCCAGGAGAGCATCACTGCCACACCAGGAGGACACCTGGGTCCCTCTGTCACCTTGGTCACAGGTGGTGACACCATCCCTGAGTGAGGGACATCTGCCAGCGGTGACCGACCCCACCTGGCCAATCCCGAGGGATCTGGGCTTGCCCAGCCTTGGAAACGGGGTCAGTGGAGCAGGGCCAGCCTCACTTGGTGCCACCCCACCAAAACCCAGGCCAGAACATCTGGAGAAACCTCCTGGGAGCCTGGAATTCCTGCCAAACCCCTCTGGGGACAATGGGGGACACCTGGGCACAATGGGGGACGATGGCGGTGTCCCTGTACCTGTTGGTGATCTCCTTCTGCAGGGAATGCTGCTCCAGGAACTGGAAATGGGCCAGGAGATGCTGCAGGAGCACGGCCACCACCAGGGTCAGCCAGAAGGGCCTGGAAGGACAAGGGGAATGTCCCAAAACTCCGGGAATGTCCCAAAACACTGCCTTGGGTAGGAACCTCCAGTGGTGTTGGAAAAATCCCAAATGGAGCATCCCAAACCCATCCAGGGCCATTCCTTGGGGTTTCCAGCCCTTCCCTGCTCACCACATATTCCAGATGATCCCAAAGAGCAGGATGGACACTGGGAATGCCCCAAAACACTGAGAATGTCCCAAATCAACAGGAATGTCCCAAAAGACCGTGATTGTCCCAAGACACCACCCAGGCAGCAGAAACCTCCAGCAGTGTTGGAAAAATGCCAAATGGAACATCCCAAACCCATCCAGGGCCATTCCTTGGGGTTTCCAGCCCTTCCCAAGGGCTCATCACATGTTCCAGATCATCCCAAAGACTGGGATGGACATTGGAAATGTCCCAAAAGACCGTGAATGTCCCAAGGCACCACCCAGGCAGCAGAAAACCTCCAGCAGTGTTGGAAAAACCCCAGATGGAACATCCCAAACCCATCCAGGGCCATTCCTTGGGGTTTCCAGCCCTTCCCAAGGGCTCATCACATGTTCCAGATGATCCCAAAGACTGGGATGGACATTGGGAATGTCCCAAAAGACTGTGAATGTCCCAAGGCACCAGGAATGTCCCAAAACACCATGAATGTCCCAAAATACCACCACGGGCAGAAGCTTCCAGCGGTGTTGGAAAAACCCCAGATGGAACATCCCAAACCCATCCAGGGCCATTCCTTGGGGTTTCCAGCCCTTCCCAGCTCACCACATGTTCTGGATGATCCCGAAGAGCGGGGAGCTGGTGCCGAGCTGGAGTGGGATCACCACCAGGAAGGTGAAGGCCACGAAGCAGAGGAAGAAAATCACCTGCTGGATCAGGAGACCTGGAATGGGAACACGGAGCGGGAATCCGGGATGGAAAAACGGCTCTCATTCCCCAAATCCTTGCGTGGGGCTTTCCCGACATCCCATAAAAACCCCAAACTAGTCCCCAAAACCAGGTCTGCATTCCCAAGGGATTGTCCCCACAATTCCTGGGGGTGGAATGAAGATTTTCCCTCTTTTTGGGGTTCCCCACCCCATTCCCAGGATGATCCAGGCTGAGATGGGGATGAGGAACCCCCAGAATGTGCTGAGGACCAGAGGCTTCCAGAGCTTTTCCCACCCAAATATTTGGGATTGAGCCAAACCCACTTCTTCCTCTTTGAATTCCCAACCCAATTTTTCCAATTATTTTTCCATTTTTTCCCGATTCACAACCATCCGGTGCTCCCCAAATCCGCCAGATTCCATTTGAAGAAAGGGGGCTAAAAACCCTCCTGGAATTGGGGCAAAACCAGGGAATTGCTGCTTAATCCTTAAGAAAACTTGGATCCCCACCCAAAATTCCTTTATCCAGGCATCATTCCACCCCTTCCTCCTCTTTGAATTCCCAACCCAATTTTTCCAATTTTTCCCATTTTTCCAATTATTTTTCCAGTTTTTCCTGATTCCCAACCATTCAGTGTTCCCCAAAACCCACAAGATCCCATTTGAGAAAAGGGGGCTAAAAACCCTCCTGGAACTGGGGCAAAACCAGGGAATTGCTGCTTAATCCATAAGAAAATTTGGATCCCCACCCCATGATCCCAAAATTCCGTTACTCAGGCATCATTCCTCCTCTTTGAATTCCCAACCCAATTTTTTTCCAATTTTTCCCATTTTTCCAATTATTTTTCCAGTTTTTCCTGATTCCCAACCATTCAGTGTTCCCCAAAACCCACAAGATCCCATTTGAGAAAAGGGGGCTAAAAACCCTCTTGGAAAAAGGGCGAAAATAGGGAATTGGCACTTAATCCTTAAGAAAATCAGGATCCCCCATCCCGTGATCCCAAAATTCCATCACCCAGGCATCATCTCACCCTTTCTTCCTCTTTGAATTCCCAACCCAATTATTCCCATTATTTTTCCAGTTTTTCCCGATTCCCAACCATCGGTGTTCCCAAAATCTGCCAGATTCCATTTGAGGAAAGGGGGCTAAAAACCCTCCTGGAATTGGGGCAAAACCAGGGAATTGCTGCTTAATCCTTAAGGAAACTTGGATCCCCACCCTGTGATTCCAAAATTCCTTTATCCAGGCATCATTCCACCCCTTCCTCCTCTTTGAATTCCCAATCCAATTTTTACAATTTTTCCCATTTTTCTAATTATTTTTCCAGTTTTTCCCGATTCCCAACCATTCAGTGTTCCCCAAAACCCACAAGATCCCATTTGAGAAAAGGGGGCTAAAAACCCTCTTGGAAAAAGGGCGAAAATAGGGAATTGGCACTTAATCCTAAAGAAAATCAGGATCCCCCATCCTGTGATCCCAAAATTCCATCACCCAGCCATCATCTCACCCCTTTTTCCTCTTTGAATTCCCAACCCAATTATTCCAATTATTTTTCCAGTTTTTCCCGATTCCCAACCATCGGTGTTCCCAAAATCCGCCAGATTCCATTTGAGGAAAGAGGGCTAAAAACCCCCCTGAAAATGGGGTGAAAATGGGGAATCGCTGCTGAATCCTTAGGAAAATTGGGATCCCCACGTCGTGATCCCAAAATCCCGTTACCCAGGCAGGCGAAGGCCGCCTGGAAGCTGGAGAAGGCCATCCAGCAGACCAGGGATTCCCGGGAAGGCCGCAGGATGTGGGCCTTGGAAAACACGTCCAGCACGGCGCCCTGGTACAGCGCCCGCAGGTTGGACCTGGGTGGGAAACGGCGCGGATTGATCCCGGCCCAGGACGGGACAGCGGGAATGGGGTGGGGACATCGGGAATGGGGTGGGGACATCGGGAATGGGGTGGGGACATCGGGAATGGGGTGGGGACATCGGGAATGGGGGCGGAGACATTGGGAATGGGGGCGGGGACATCGGGAATGGGTGGGGAGACATTGGGAATGGGGTCGGGGATATTGGGAATGGGGACAGGGATATCGGGAATGGTGGGGGGGGACATTGGGAATGGAGATGGGGATATCAGGAATGGGGGAAGGGACATCGGGAATGGGGATGGAAATATTGGGAATGGGGCCAGAGACATTGGGAATGGGGCCGGGGATACTGGGAATGGAGATGGGAACACTGGGAATGGGGACATTGGGAATAGGGCTGGGGACATCAGGAATATGAACATTGGGAATGGGGACAGGGACATCAGGAATGGGAAAACTGTGAATGGGGCCAGGAATATCAGGAATGGGGCTGGGGATATTGGGAATGGGAACCTCGGGAATGGGAATCTCAGGACTGGGAATGCCGGGAGCGGGGCCGGCCCCACCTGTGCATGCCCAGGCTCCGGAGCAGCATGGCGCAGGTGAGCAGGCAGCACAGCACCAGCGAGCAGATGTAGCACACTGCGGAAAAACGGGGAAAATTCCTGGATTTGGGGTCGGGAATAACGCTGGAGCGGGGTTCTGCCGGGAATTGCACCTCGGGGATGGAAACCTTGGGATTGTCAGCGTGCCTCAGTTTCCTCTTTTGTCACTCACTCCTTCAGCTCCCAAGGGGGGATGGAGGGGAGAGAGCGAGGGAAAAGGGGAAGGGAAACCCAGGAAAATCCCTGGAGAGACCTGGGATGGGCAGGGCTGGGCTGGGGGTCTTGGGAAAGAGGGAGGAGGGAAAAAATGGGATGAAAGAGGTTTGGGGATCCAGGAAAAGCCCCAGAAATCCTCCCTGGAGCTGGTGGGATCCCAAGGAAGGAGGGGAACATCCCTGCTATTCCCTGATCCCTGAAATTCCTTTATTGAAAATCCCTCATCCCTGAAATTCCTTTATCCCTGGAATTCCCTCATCCTTGAAATTCCCTCAGCCCTGCTATTCCCTGATCCCTGGAATACCCTCATCCCTATTATCCCTTCATCCTTATTCCCTCATCCCTGAAATTCCCTGACCCCTGCTATTCCTTGATCCCTGGAATTCCCTGATCCCTGAAATTCCCTGATTCCTGGAACTCCCTCATCCCTGCTATTCCTTCTTCCCTGCTCTTCCCGCATCCCCCATCCAAGGATTTCCACTCTCCAGGGATCCAGGCCCATCTGTTCGCTTCCAGCACGTTTCCAAGCCTGCGGCATCTGCCGGCTCTTCCCTCCAGCTCTTCCCTCCGGCTCTTCCCAACGGCTTTTCCCGGAGTCTCTTCCCGCCTTGGCACGCGCCAGCCTGGCACAGCCCCATCCCTGCCAGCTGCTCCCGAAATCCCGCTGGAATCCACCCAATCCCTGCCGCCCACTCCCAAAATCCCCCTGGATTCTGCTCCATCCCATCCCCCGCGCCAGGAATCTTCCCCAAATCCACCTGGAATCCTCCCCATCCCACCCTCTAGGAACCCTATGGAAATCCCCCTGGAATCTGCTCCATCCCTGCCAGCCACTCCCAAAATCCACCTGGAATCGTCCCTATCCCACCCTCCCAAAATCCTCCTGGATTCTGCCCCCTCCCATCCTCCCAAAATCTCCCTGGAATTTGCCCCATCCCATCCTCCAGGTGGGGAATCCTCCGCAGTCCCTCTGGAATCCTCCCTGTCCCATCCTCCAGGCAGGGAATCTTCTGGAAATCCCTCTGGAATCTGCCCCATCCTGTCCTCTGGGCCAGGAATCCTCCCAAAATCCCCTTGGAATCCTCCCAATCCCATCCTCCAGGTGAGGAATCCTCCCAAAATCCCTCTGGAATCTGCTCCATCCCATCCTCCAGGTGAGGAATCCTACCAAAATCCCCCTGGAATCCACCCCATCCCATTCTCCCAAAATCCCCTCATCCCATCCTCTGGGATGGAATCCTACCAAAATCCCCCTGGATCCCAAAATCCCCCTCATCCCATCCTCTGGGGAGGAATCCTACCAAAATCCCCCTGGAATTTGCCCCATCCCATTGTCCTAAAATCCCCTTGGAATCTGCTCCATCCCATCCTCCAGGCGAGGAATCCTCCCAAAATCCCCCTGGAATTTGTCCCATCCTCCCAAAATCCCCCTGGAATTTGCCCCATCCAATCCTCCAAGGCAGGAATCATTGGGAAATCCCTCTGGAATCCCCTCTGGAGCATTGCTCCAGTCGGGGTCGGGATCAGGATTGGGATCAGGATCGGAATCGGGATGAGGATCGGTATCGGTATCGGGATTGGGATCGGGATCAGGACTGGGATTGGGATCAGGATTGGGATCGGGATCGGAATCGGGATGAGGATCGGGATCGGGATCGGAATCGGGAGTGGGATTGGGATCAGGATTGGGATCGAGACATCCTCCAGGCAGGGAATCTTCTGGAAATCCCTCTGGAATCTGCCCCATCCTGTTCTCTGGACCAGGAATCCTCCCAAAATCCCTCTGGAATCCTCCCAATCCCATCCTCCAGGCAGGGAATCTTCTGGAAATCCCCTTGGAACCTGCTCCATCCCATCCTCCAGGTAAGGAATCCTCCCAAAATCCCCCTGGAATCCACCCCATCCCATTATCCCAAAATCCCCCTCATCCCATCCTCTGGGGAGGAATCCTACCAAAATCCCCCTGGAATTTGCCCCATCCCATTGTCCTAAAATCCCCTTGGAATCTGCTCCATCCCATCCTCCAGGCGAGGAATCCTCCCAAAATCCCCCTGGAATTTGTCCCATCCTCCCAAAATCCCCCTGGAATTTGCCCCATCCAATCCTCCAAGGCAGGAATCATTGGGAAATCCCTCTGGAATCCCCTCTGGAGCATTGCTCCAGTCGGGGTCGGGATCAGGATTGGGATCGGGATCGGAATCGGGATGAGGATCGGGATCGGGATCGGAATCGGGAGTGGGATTGGGATCAGGATTGGGATCGAGACTGGGATTGGAATTGGGATTGGGATCAGGACTGGGATTGGGATCAGGATCAGTATTGGGATCAGGATTGGGTTCGGGACTGGGATTGGAATCGGGATTGGGATTGGGATCAGGACTGGGATTGGGATCAGGATTGGGATCGGGACTGGGATCAGTACTGGGATCAGGATTGGGATCGGGATCAAGACTGGGATTGGGATAAGGATCGGGATCAGGACTGGGATTGGGATCAGGATTGGGATCAGGACTGGGATTGGAATCGGGATTGGGATCAGTATTGGGATTGGGATTGGGATCGGGATTGGTTTCGGGACTGGGATTGGAATCGAGATCGGGACTGGGATTGGGATCAGGATCGGTATCAGGATCAGGACTGGGATTGGGATCAGGATTGGGATTGGGACTGGGATTGGAATCGGGACTGGGATCAGTATCGGGATCAGGATCAGTATCGGGATCAGGATTGGGATCGGGATTAGGATCAGGATCGGGACTGGGATTGGGATGGGGACTGGGATTAGAATCAGGATTGGGATTGAGATCAGGACTGGGATTGGGATCAGGATTGGGATCAGGACTGGGATCAGTATTGGGATCAGGATTGAGATCGGGATCAGAACTGGGATCGGGATTAGGATCAGGATTGGAATCAGGACTGGGATTGGAATCGGGATCAGGACTGGGATCAGGATCGGGACTGGGATTGGGATCGGGATCGAGATCAGGATCTGGATCAGGATGGGGCTGGGATCAGGATCGGGATGGGGCTGGGGCTGGGGCCGGGCTGCACCTTCCAGCGCCCACAGGAAGTGGCGCGCCGTGCGCAGCTCCTGCTCCAGGTCCCCGGGCGCGGCCGCGCCCTGCGAGGGCACCAGCCCGAACTGCACCAGCAGCACCACCACGTCCTTGGTCATTCCCGCCCGGACAATCCGCAGCGGGGGCACCACGGCCACCAGCAGCAGCACGGCCACCTGCGGGGACACGGGGCCACCTCAGCTCCGGCACGCATCCCGACGGATTGCGGGATTTATGGATTTGCGGCTGAGATCCTGCAGGATTCACAGCTCAAATCCCACGGGATTTCATGATTTATGGCTGGATCTCGCAGGGTTTCGGGATTTGTGGCTTGGATCCCGACGGATTTTGGGATTTACAGCTTGGATCCTACAGGATTCACAGCTCAAATCCCACGGGATTTCATGATTTATGGCTGGATCTCGCAGGGTTTCGGGATTTGTGGCTTGGATCCCATGGGATTTAGGGATTTATGGCCTGGATCCTGCAGGATTTAGGGATGTACGGCTTGGATCCCGCAGGATTTGGGGATTTACAGCTTGGATCCTGCAGGATTTATAGCTCAGATCCCACAGGATTTTGGGATTTATGGCTCAGATCCCGTGGGATTTCAGGATTTACAGCTTGGATCCTCCAGGATTCACAGCTCAAATCCCACGGGATTTCATGATTTATGGCTGGATCTCGCAGGGTTTCGGGATTTGTGGCTTGGATCCCGACGGATTTTGGGATTTACAGCTTGGATCCTACAGGATTCACAGCTCAAATCCCACGGGATTTCATGATTTATGGTTGGATCTTGCAGGATTTCAGGATTTATGGCTTGAATCCCGTGGGATTTATAGCTCAGATCCCGCAGGATTTTGGGATTTACAGCTCAGATCCCGTGGGATTTCAGGATTTACAGCTTTCACAGTTTGGATCACGCAGGATTTAGGGATTTACGGCATGGATCCCACAGGATTTTGGGATTTACAGCTTGGATCCTGCAGGATTCACAGCTCACAGGATTTCGTGATTTATTGTGGGATCCCACAGGATTTCAGGGTTTATGGTGTGGATCCTGCAGCATTTATGGCTCGGATCCCAGAGGATTTTGGGATTTATGGCTCAGATCCCATGGGATTTAGGGATTTATGGCCCGGATCCCATGGGATTTAAGGCTCAGATCCCATGAGATTTAGGGATTTACAGCATGGATCCTGTGGGATTCAGGGATTTACAGCTTGGATCCCATGGGATTTAGGGATTTACGGGAGCATGGAATTCTGGAAGGAATTTTAACACCATTCCCAAATGACCCCCGGGATCCTCTGGGAATGTCCCTGGTGTCACCTGGTAGACGGCGACGACGGCCACGGTGACAGACACCACCAGCTTCAGCGGGATCCGGAATCCTGGAGGGAAAATTGGGAATTTGGGGTGTGAGCAGGATCAGGGTGCACCCAGCAAAGGGAACACCCTTTGGAATGGGATTTCCACAGGGAATTCCTGCTGGGATGAACAGTCGGGAATGGATGGGGCTCCATCCTGCTTTTCCATGGAAATTTGGGATATTCCCTGCCCCCTCCATGGATGGAAAGAGCCAGGGTGGCTCCGCATTCCCAGGATTTCCCCTCCTCGGTGCAGGACAATTCCCTTGCATGGCTTTATGGGGCTTCCATGAGGATCCCATCATTCCCAGGACCCCTTTTCCATGGATTTATGGGGCCACCATGGGGTTCCCATCACTACCAGGACCCCTTTTCCAAGGGCTTATAGGTTCTCCATGAGGATCCCATCATTCCCAGGACCCCTTTTCCATGGAAACGTGCCTCCATGGGGTTCCCATCATTCCCAGGACTCTTTCCCATGGATTTTTGGGGTCTCCATGAGGATCCCACCACTGCCAGGACCCCTTCTCCATGGATTTATGGGACCTCCATGGTGTTCACATAACTCTCAGGACCCCTTTTCCATGGATTTATGGGGTCTCCAGGAGGATCTCATCATTCCCAGAACCCTTTTCCATGGATTTACGGGACCTCCATGTGTTTCCCATAATTCCATGGATTCATGGGGCCTCCATGGGATTCCCACCATTCCCATCACTCCCAGGACCCCTTTTCCATGGATTTGTGGATTCCTGCCCCAAGCACGGCTGGATTTGGGCTCCAACCCAGGCCAGGCTGGACAGGGCTTGGAGCGACCCAGGATTTTGGGAATGGCCTGGCTGATCCATAAATCCCAATCCCTGATCCCATGGGATTTTCCAGGTGCCCACCTTCCTCGGGAATGTAGATGTAGGAGAGCAGGTAGGAGCGGATCCGGGAGCTGAGGCTCTCCTCGATCTTGACGGAGCTGCGGGAAGTGGGAGAGGGTGACATTCCCGACCTTTGGGAATGAGGTTTGCCGGGAATGGGATTTGTCGGGAATGGGAATTTCCATCCTTACCTCCCCTTCCGGCCCCGCTTGGACAGCACGGCCTTGAGGTACTTCCTGCAATAGCTTTTCCCGGAAATCTGGGAATAACGGGTGGATTTAGGGTGGCAGAGCTGTCTTGGCCACCCCCTCATCCCGGGCATATCCCGATGGGAATTCCCAACCCCGAGCCAGCGTACGGAATGTGCGGTGTTGGTATGGAAAAGTGGGAATAAAGTGGGATTTTGTTCCCAAACCCCTCTGGGATCCCTCATTCCCCCCTGCCAGGGTCACCTCAGGCCTTTCCCGCTTTTCCCTCCTCCCTGCCCAACAAAGCCCCGAGCTCCGGGGATTATCCGGGAAAACGAGGAGAGCCCGGAGCCGGCCTGAACGGAGCCATTGATGCCGGAGCCTCTTGTGTAAGGGATTTATCCCGGAGGAATTTCCCGACCCCGCTGCCGGTGCAGGGACAGCAACGGAGAACCCACAGCAGGGGGAGGGGAACACGCGGAGATCCTGATCCCAATCCCAAACCCAGTCCCGGGATAGCAACGGAGAGCCCCAGCGGCAATGCCAGGAGGGGAACGCATGGAGATCCCAATCCCGATCCCAATCCCAAACCAAGTCCCGGGATAGTAACAGAGAACCCCCAGCAGCAGAGCTGGGAGGGGAATGCACAGAGATCCCAATCCCAGTCCTGGTCCTAATCCCAATCCTGATCCCAATCAGGCTCTCAATCCTGATCCTGATCCCAATCCTGATCCCAATTCCAATCCCACTCCCGTGGGCCAATCCTGAGGTCCCAAATTCCCAAACTCCCAATTTCCCATGTCCATACTCCCAGCTCAGGGCTGTCCCTGTTCTGGAGGCTGCACAGGAGCAGCACCAGGTACCAATCCCAACCCAATCCCAATCCTGAACCTGATCCCAATCCAAATCCAGAGTTCTCGAGTTCCCGAATTCCCAAATTCCCACGGCTCAGGGATGTCCCTGTTGCGGAGGCTGCGCAATCCCAATTCTGATCCCAATCCTCATCCCAATCCTGATCCTGATCCCAATCCAAATCCAGAGTTCTCGAGTTCCCGAATTCCCAAATTCCCATGTCTGTACCCACGGCTCAGGAATGTCCCTGTTGCGGAGGCTGTGCAATCCCAATTCTGATCCCAATCCTCATCCCAGTCCTGATCCTGATCTCAACCCCGATCCCAGTCCCAATCCCAACACGGGGACACTGCCACCACCCTGGGGACACGGGGTCACTGCCTCTGGGAACACGGGGACACTGCCACTGCCCAGGGGACACCGCCACCATCCTGGGGACACCGCCAGCACCCTGGGGTCACCGCCACCACCCTGGGGACACCACCACTGCCCTGGGGCCACTGCCACCCCACTGGGGACACCACGTCACCGCTACCATCCTGGGGACACCACCCTCAGGGACACAGGGTCACTGCCACCACCCTGGGCACACAGGGTCACTGCCAGCAGCCCAGCGAGGGGCACTGCAGGGACACACTGGGAGCTGGCCAGGGAACCCTCAGGGCCACTCTGGGAGGTGACAACACCTCAGGGCCACCCCAGGAAGCCACCTCCACTTTGGGCCACCTCTGCTGTCCTTTTCCTGGCCTCGGGGCCACCCCAGGAGGTGACAAGGGAGCCACAACTCCTCAGTGCCACCGCAGCAAGCTGTGACACCTCAGAGTTACTCAAGGGGGTGACAAGGGAGCCACAGCTCCTTGGGGCCACCCCAGGAGGTGACAAGGGAGCCATGACCCCTCAGTGCCACCCCAGAAAGCTGTGCCACCTCAGGGCCACCCCAGGAGGTGACAAGGGACCCCCACCCCCTCAGTGCCACCCCAGCAAGCCGTGCCACCTCACGGCCACCTCAGCCACCCCCTCAGTGCCACCCCAGGAAGCTGTGACACCTCAGGGCCACCCCAGGAGGTGACAAGGGAGCCCCACCCCCTCAGTGCCACCCCAGGAAGCTGTGACACCTCAGGGCCACCCCAGGAGGTGACAAGGAAGCCACAACCCTTCAGGGACACCCCTGGAGGTGACAAAGGAGCTGTGCAAGCTGTGCCACCTCAGGGCCACCCCAGGGCCACCCCAGGGCCACTCCAGGAGGTGACAAGGGAGCCCCACCCCTCAGTGCCAGCGCAGCAGGCCGTGCCACGTCGGTGCCACCCACCTTGGGCGCCAGGGGACACTGGGCGCGGTGCCAGGCGTGCGCCCCGCAGTGTCCCCAGGCCAGCAGGGTCCCCGCGGCGTAGCCCAGGCGGTGGCGGGGGCCGGCGCAGGCCAGCAGGGGCGAGTACAGCGCGGGGACGTAGAGCAGCGCCAGAACCTTCCAGAACTCTGCTCGGCACAGCGCCACCGCAGCGGGACACCGGGTCACCGGGGGGGTGACAGTCCAGTCCCCTCCGGGACACGGACACTGCCCTGGGACACTGCCACCACCCTGGGACACTGCCACCGCCCTGGGACACCACCCTGGGACACTGCCACCACCCTGGGACGCTGCCCTGGGACACTGCCCTGGGGACACTGCCCTGGGACACTGCCCTGGGACACTGCCACCACCCCGGGGACACAGGGTCACTGCCACCAGCCCAGCCAGCCCTTCCCAGGGATGGGATTGGGGATTCTGAACCCTTTCAGGAGTGAGGATTTTGGGAATTCTGAGCCCTTCCCATGGATGGGATTTGGGAATTCCGAGCCTTTTGTGGGGTGGGGATTTTGGGAATTCTGAGCCCTTCCCAGGGATGGGATTTGGGAATTCCGAGCCTTTTGTGGGGTGGGGATTTTGGGAATTCTGAGCCCTACCCAGGGATGGGATTTTGGGAATTCTTAGCCCTACCCAGGGATGGGATTTTGGGTGTTTCAAGTCCTTCCCAGGGATGGGATTTGGGAATTCTGAGCCCTACCCAGGGATGGGATTTGGAAATTCTGAGCCATTTCCATGGAGGGGGTTTTGGGAATTCTGAACGTTTTCTAGGTGGTGATCAAGCCCTTCCCAGGTGGGGATTTGGGACTTCTGGGCCCTTCCGAGAGTGGGGATTTGGGAACTCTGAGCCCTTCCCATGGATGGGATTTGGGAATTCTGAGTCCTTCCCAGGCTGGGATTTTGGGAATTCCAAGCCCTTCCCAGGTGGGGATTTGGGAATTCTGGGCCCTTCTGAGAGTGGGGATTTTGGGAATTCCGAGCCCTTCCCAGATGGGATCTGGGAGCTCCGAGCCCTTCCCAGGTGGGATTTGGGAACTCCGAGCCCTTCCCAGGGAGGGGAATTTGGGATTTCTGAGCCCTTTCCATGGATGGGATTTGGGAACTCTGAGCCCTTCCCAGGTGAGGATTTGGGAATTCTGGGCCCTTCTGAGAGTGGAGATTTGGGAATTCTGGGCCCTTCTGAGAGTGAGGATTTTGGGAATTCCGAGCCCTTTCCATGGATGGGATCTGGGAGCCCCGAGCCCTTCCCAGGGATGTGATTTGGGAGCCTTGAACCCTTCCCAGGTGGGATTTGGGAATTCCGAGCCCCTCCCAGATGTGATTTGGGAGCCCCGAGCCCTTCCCAGGGATGTGATTTGGGAGCCCCAAGCCCTTCCCGGGTGGGATTTGGGAATGCCGAGCCCTTCCCGGGTGGGATTTGGGAATGCCGAGCCCTTCCCGGGTGGGATTTGGGAATGCCGAGCCCTTCCCGGGTGGGATTTGGGAATGCCGAGCCCCTCCCGGGCTGTGACCGGTGTCTCACCGCGGGCGGCGGGTGCCGCGCGTGTCCCCGGGGGATTTGGGAACCCTGGGCCCTTCCCAGGTGGGGATTTGGGAATTCTGGGCCCTTCCCAGGGTGGGGATTTGGGAACTCTGAGCCCTTCCCAGGAATGTGATGTGGGAACCCCGAGCCCTTCCCAGGTGGGGATTTGGGAATTCTGGGCCCTTCTGAGAGTGGGGATTTTGGGAATTCCGAGCCCTTCCCAGATGGGATCTGGGAGCCCCGAGCCCTTCCCAGGGATGTGATTTGGGAGCCTTGAACCCTTCCCAGGTGGGATTTGGGAATTCCGAGCCCCTCCCAGATGTGATTTGGGAGCCCCGAGCCCTTCCCAGGGATGTGATTTGGGAGCCCCAAGCCCTTCCCGGGTGGGATTTGGGAATGCCGAGCCCTTCCCAGGGGGGATTTGGGAATGCCGAGCCCTTCCCGGGTGGGATTTGGGAATGCCGAGCCCTTCCCGGGTGGGATTTGGGAATGCCGAGCCCTTCCCGGGTGGGATTTGGGAATGCCGAGCCCCTCCCGGGCTGTGACCGGTGTCTCACCGCGGGCGGCGGGTGCCGCGCGTGTCCCCGCGCGTGTCCCCGGCAGCGGCTCCAGCAGCAGCAGGCGGCAGAGCTCGGAGCAGAGCAGCGCCAGCACGGCCGCGGCCACCGCGCGGTGCCCGTCCTGCTCCAGCAGGTTCCCGGGGCTGCAACGGCCCCGCGGGAATGACCCCCCGTGCCGGGAGCTCGGGAATGCCCGCGCCTGCCCAGGGAGTTTGGGAATGCCCGCTCCTTCCCTGGGAGTTTGGGAATGCCCGCTCCTTCCCAGGGAGTTTGGGAATGCCCGCTCCTTCCCTGGGACCTTGGGATTTTGGGAATTCCTGCCCCTGCCCAGCCATGTCGGGAATGCCCGCTCCTTCCCAGGGAGCTCGGGAATGCCCGCTCCTTCCCAGGGACTTTGGGATTTTGGGATTTCCCGCTCCTTCCCAGGGATTTTGGGATTTCCCGCTCCTTCCCAGGGAGTTTGGGATTTCCCGCTCCTTCCCTGGGACCTTGGGATTTTGGGATTTCCCGCTCCTTCCCTTGGGTTTTGGGATTTCCCGCTCCTTCCCAGGGATTTTGGGATTTTGGAATTTCCCGCTCCTTCCCAGGGGTTTTGGGAATGCCCGCTCCTTCCCAGGGATTTTGGGATTTTGGGATTTCCCACTCCTTCCCAGGCATGTCAGGAATTCCCACTCCTTCCCAGGGACTTTGGGATTTTGGGATTTCCCGCTCCTTCCCAGGGATTTTGGGATTTCCCACTCCGTCCCTGGGAGCTTGGGAATTCCCGCTCCTTCCCAGGGACTTTGGGATGTCGGGAATTCCTGCTCCTTCCCAGGGAGGCAATTTTGGGAATTCCCACTCCTTCCCAGGGATGTTGGGAATTCCCACTCCTTCCCAGGGATGTCAGGAATGCCCACTCCTTCCCAGGGATGGGATCAGCAGGGTTTGGGAATTCCGAGCCCTTTCCATGGAGGTGATTTGGGGAATTCTGAACCCTTTAAAAGGATGGGATTTGGGAATTCCAAGTCATTTCCAGGAAGGAGATTTTGGGAATTCCAGGTCCTCCCCAAGGATGGGATTTTCAGATTTCCGAGGACTTTCCAGGGTGGGGATTTGGGAATTCTGAGTCCTTTACAAGGAGGAGATTTTGGGAATTCTGAGCCCTTCCCAAGAGCTCTTTCCATGGATGCACCAGTGGGGTTTGGGAATTTTGAGCAGAGAGGGATTAGCAGGATTTTGGGAATTCAGAGCCCTTCCTGGAGAGGGGATTTGGGAATTCCGAGTCCTCTCCAAGGATGGGATTTTGGGAATTCTGAGCCCTTCCCAGGGAGGGATCAGTGGAATTTCGGGAATTCCATACCTGAGCAATCCCGGGACGCCGTTCCAGCAGCTCAGGTGGAGCCGGCGGCGCTTGACCAGGAAGGACAAGGCCAGGATCACGGCCAGCTGGAACGGGATGGAAATCCATGGAAAAGGGTCCTGGAGTGCTGGGAACCCCCGGGAGACCCCATAAATCCATGGGAAAGGGTTCTGGGAATGGTGGGAATGATGGGAGTGATGGGATCCTCATGAAGGTCCCATAAATCCATGGAAAAGGGTTCTGGGAATGGCGGGAATGATGGGATCCTCAGGGAGGTCCCATAAACCCATGGAAAAGAGACCTGGGAATGATGGGAATCCTCATGGAGGTCCCATAAATCCTTGGGAAAGGGTTCTGGGAATGGTGGGGATCCCATGGAAACTCTTTAAATCCATAGAAAAGGGGTTCTGGGAGTGGTGGAACCCCACGGAGACCCCATAAATCCATGGAAAAGAGACCTGGGAATGGTGGGAATGATGGGAACCCCATGGAGGTGAACCCAATCCATAGAAAAGAGACCTGGGAATGGTGGGAATGATGGGAATGATGTGAACCCCATGGAAACCCCATAAACCCATGGAAAAGAGATCTGGGAATGATGGAATATTCATGGAAGTCCCGTAAATCCATGGAAAAGGGGTCCTGGGAATGATGGGACTGATGGGAACCCCACGGAGACCCCATGAATCCATGGAATAGAGCCGGGAATGATTTGGGAGGAATTTTGGAGTTTGTATCCCAAGCGAAATCCTGGGAATCCGGGAATTCTGGGGTGGTTTAGGCGGGAAAAGCCATCCAAGATGAAAGGGAATGGAATACGGGGATGTGGGATTGGGGGTTTTTTCCAGGAATTTTGGGGCGGATACTCACGGAAACGGGAGCCATGACGGTGTGGTACAGCTGGGGGGAGATCGTGGGGTGGCATTCCGGGATGGCGTCCGGAAGAAGGCTGGAAAAATGGGAAAAAATCCCAGAGTTTGGTGGGTCTGACCCTAAAAGGGCCAGGAAAAATGATGGGAAATGGGGAAAACCCCAGGGTTTGATGGGAATAAATCTGGGAATGACAGGGCTGGCCCCAAAAATTCCAGGGCTAAAAAGCCAGGAATAAATCTGGGAATGACCAAAAAATTCCAGGATTTTTAGAGGGTCCAAAACTCTGGGAAGGGACACTTGAGGACATTTTGGGGCCACTTTTGGGAATATTTTGGGGGCACTTTTGGGGACGGTTTTGGGGATTTTGTGGTGACACTTTTGGGGACATTTGGGGAACATTTTGGGGACGTTTTGGGGACATTTTCAGGACACGTTTGAGGACCTTTTGGGGACAATTTTGGGGACAATTTTGGGCCCCTATTAGGACATTTTGGGGACATATTAGGGCCACTTTTGGGGACATTTTAGGGCATTTTGGGGCCACTTTGGGGAGCTTTTGGGTACCTTTTGGGGACATTTTTAGGGACATTTTGGGACCACTTTTGGGGACCTTTTGGGGACATTTTAGGGACATTTTGGGGACCTTTTGAGGACATTTTGATGGCACATTTTGGGGCCACTTTTGGGCCACTTTTTCGGACATTTTGGGGCCATTTTGGCGGCACATTTTGGGATGTTTTGGGACATTTTGGGGCCACTTTTGGGGCCATTGTGGGGACATTTTAGGGCCACTCACTCATCGTGGGGCGCGGGCTCCGTGGATTCGTAGATGTACCAGTCGGATCCCAAATCCTCATCCAGGAAAATTCCCGGCTCCAGGGGGGAATCCCGAAATCCCGCGGAGCCGTTGGGGGCCATGGCCGCCCCTCCCCCGCGGCTGGAAAAGCGGGAAAAATCCCAGGAAAGTGGGAAAAATGATGGGAAAGTGGGAAAAATTGTGGGAAAAACAATGAGAAAGTGGGAAAAACACTGGGAAAAGTGGGAAAAATTATGGCAAAGAGGGAAAAATGATGGGAAAGTGGGAAAAATTGTGGGAAAATGATGAGAAAATGGGAAAAACACTGGGAAAAGTGGGAAAAAATGCAGGGAGAAGTGGGATGGGGATTGGAAAAGTGGGAGGGGGCTGGAAAATGGGAAAAAACTGGGAAATGTGGGGGAAATGATGGGAAAAGTGGGAAAAAGGCTGGGGAAAGCAGGAAAGACTCCAGGAAAAGAGGGATGTGGGCTGGAAAAGTGGGGAAAACACGGTGGAAAGTGGGGGAAAAATGTGGGGGAAAGTGGAAAAAATGCCAGGAAAAGTGCCGGGAAAAGAGGGATGGGGGCTGGAAAAGTGGGAGGGGACGGGGAAAGTGGGAAAAACTCCGGGAAAAATGGGGAAAATGCTAGGAAAAGAGGGAAAAATACAGGGAAAAGAGGGAAAAATACCGGGAAAAGAGGGATGGGGGCTGGAAAGGTGGGAAAGAAGCTGGGAAAAGGAGGAAAAACGCCAGGAAAAGTGGGATGAGGGCTGGAAAAGTGGGAAAGGGATGGGGAAAATCGCCGGGAAAAGTGGGGAAAACACCGGGAGAAGCGGCTCTGGTCCCAGTTCCCAGCGGGATTCCCGGAGCGGGGGCGGGGCCGCTCCCAGGGCCGATCCCGCCTTTGTTTGGGTTTTCCTGGGAATTCTCGGCGCTGGAAAAGCGGCGCGAAGGTCGCGGGGCAGGGGGGGGGAGGGGCAGCGGCGCTGTCCCCAAACTGTCCCCAGCGGCATCCCGGGAATTCCGGGAGCACTCTGGGGCCGGGACAAGCCCAGCGTCCCTGAATGCCACCTGAGGGGTTTGGGGACATCCCGGGAATGTCGCAGTGTCCCCAGGGCCGGGAGGGGACAGCGGGAGCAGCCCCGGGGACATCCCAGGTTTGAGGGCACGGCTCGGGATGTCCCCGATGTCCCCGAGGGCGAGCGGCCTCAGGGACACCCCGGGGCTTGGGGACACCCCGGAGCAGGTCTGGGATGGCTCCGAGTGTCCCCAGGGACAGCAGGAGCAGCTCCATGGTCACCCCTGGGGACACCCCGGGGCTTGGGGACACCCCGCGGACAGGTCAAGGACGTCCCCAGTGTCCCCAGGGCTGGCTCTGCTCCAGCGCTGGAATTCCCTCGGGATTGGGATCGGGATCAGGACTGGGGCTGGGATTGGGATTGGGATCGTTACAGATCCAAGAGACCCCCGCAGCTGCCCCCAGCAGTGGCACTGGCACCGACTGTCACCGACTGTCACCGACTGTCACCGACTGTCCCCCCTGGCACCCCTGGCACGGCGGCCCCGGCAGCTTTTCCTGGGATTCCCCCCATGCCCCCATGGAAAATGTGGGATTTGTGCCTCCATTCCCAAAAATCCACCGGGAATCAGAGCCCGCTCCCTCTGCGGTCCTTGTCAGGGTGATCCCAAATCCCAAAACCCAATCCCAGATCCCATCCCAAACCCCAAATCCCATCCCAAACCCCCATCTCAAATTCCATCCCAAAACCCATCCCAAATCCCAGTTTGGGATCCCACTGATCTCAAATCCCACCCAAAATCCAGCCCGGGTTTGGGAGCTGGGAATGGGCTTTGGGATTTTGGGAATGGAGTATGGGAATTGGGAATGGCATTTGGGTTTGGGAATGGGGTTTGGGATTTGGGAATGGGGTTTGGGATTTGGGAATGGGGTTTGGGATTTTGGGAATGGGGTCTGGGATTTGGGAATTTGGGAATGGGGTTTGGGATTTGGGAAGGAGTTTGGGTTTGGGATTTTGGGAATGGGCTTTGGGATTCGACATTTTGGGAGTGGGGTTTGGGATTTGGGATTGGGAATTTGGGAATTTGGGAACGGGGTTTGGGATTTGGGATTTTGGGAATGGGCTTTGGGATTTGGGATTTTGGGAATGGAGTTTGGGATTTGAGATTGGGAATTTGGGAATGGGCTTTGGGATTTGGGATTTTGGGAATGGGCTTTGGGATTCGAGATTTTGGGAGTGGGGTTTGGGATTTGGGATTGGGAATTTGGGAATTTGGGAGTGGGGTTTGGGATTTGGGAATGGAGTTTGGGTTTGGGATTTTGCGAATGGGCTTTGGGATTTGGGATTTTGGGAATGGAGTTTGGGATTTGAGATTGGGAATTTGGGAATGGGCTTTGGGATTTGGGATTTTGGGAATGGAGTTTGGGATTTGGGATTTTGGGAATGGGGTTTGGGAGTTCCCGATTTTTCAGCCTCCCAGGACTCAGGGAACAGTCCATTCCCGATTTCCAGGACAGGGAAGGCTCATTCCCGATTTTCCAGGAAGGCTCATTCCCGATTTTCAGTGAACAGTCCATTCCCCATTATCTGGGAACGCTCATTCCCGGCTCCTTCCCGATTTTCCACCTCTGGAGCGCCCAGGAATTGTCCCCCCATGGAATTGGATCCCTCAGCTCCTTCCTGACTCCCGAAATCCCAAAAAAGCGAGGCGGGAACGCCCAATCCCAGCGGGATCCGCATTCCCGGCCCGGCCCTTCCCAGCTCCCGCGTTTTCCTTGGAATCCGATCCCGCCGCTCCTCCCGCGGCCTTGGAGCGCTCCGGGAAACTGCCGCCCCTCCCCCACCCCCTGCTCCCGGGAATTCCGGGATCCGGGATAAAACCGGGAATGGGATCCAGGAGAGAATTCCCAGAATAAAACCGGGAATGGGATCCAGGAGGGAATTCCCAGAATAAAACCGGGAATGGGATCCAAGAGGGAATTCCCAAAATAAAACCGGGAATGGGATCCAGGAGGGAATTCCCAGAATAAAACCGGGAATGGGAAAGAGATCCAGGAGGGAATTCCCAAGTCCTGGAATTAAACCAGAAGGGGAAAAGAGGATCCAGAATAAAACTGGGAAGGGAAAAGGGATCCAGCAGAGAATTCCCAAATGAAAGTAAGAATGGAGCGAGGATCTGGAGGGAATTCCCAGATCCCAAAATAAAACCGGGAATGGGATCCAGGAGGGAATTCCCAGAATAAAAGGGGGAATGGAAAACGGATCCAGGAGGGAATTCCCAGGTCCTGGAATAAAGCTGGGAAGGAAATAGGGATCCAGGAGGGAATTCCCAAATCCCAACCCTGTTTTTAGTCCAAATGATCCGAATTTCATTCCAGGGTTTTCCAGGGAATTCTTGGGCTGAGGGGTTGGGATCATCAGGATTGCCCTTAATTCCCAATCCCGATCCCTGCAAATCCTAAACATGGATTTAGGAGTGGATCCCACTCCAGCACTCCCCCAAGAGACCCCAAACTTGGTGATCCGGCCCCAAAACGATCCCAAAAAAGCTGTGGGAACGAAGGGACGAAGCTCCTGAACGCCCAAAGCCTCTCCCAGGATTTTTTTGGGAAAAGCCTCTGGAAAAGCAGCCCCGGAGCTCTCCAAACCCCGCAAACATCCCAGAGATTCCCAAGGGATTCCGGGACAATCCCAAGGGATTGAGGAGCTTTTTCCCAACCCCATTCCTGAGCCCACCCCAAAATCCCCACGGTTCCCCCATTCCCAAAATCCCGGGAGAGTTGGGATCTCCTCCAGCTCTTCCCAATCCCATTCCGGACCCCATTCCCAATCCTGTGCCTGGTTCTCCTTGATCCCACCCCAAAATTGCCCCGTTCCCCCATTCCCAGAACTCCGGGAATCCCAGAAATCTGCTCCAGCTCTTCCCAATCCTATTCCCAACCCTATTCCCAACCCCATTCCTGGTTCTCCTTGATCCCACCCCAAAATCCCTGCAGTGCCCCCATTCCCAGAACCCCGGGAGCTGCTCCAGCTTTTCCCAATCCCATTCCCGACCCCATTTCCGTCCTTATTCCCACCCCCATTCCCAACCCCATTCTCGTTCTCCTTGATCCCACCCCAAAATTCCCCCAAAATCCCTGAAATTCCCCCATTCCCAAAATCCCAGAAAGCTGCTCCAGCTCTTCCTAACCCCATTCCCGACCCCATTCCCACCCCCATTCCCGACCCCATTCCCAATCCCAACCCCATTTTCGTTCTCCTTGATCCCACCCCAAAAACTCCCCCCAAAATCCCTGCAGTTCCCCCATTCCCAGAACCCTGGGATCTCCTCCAGCTCTTCCCAGTCCCATTCTGAATCCATTCCCAATCCTATTCCTGGTTCTCCTTGATCCCACCCCAAAATTGCCCCGTTCCCCCATTCCCAGAACTCCGGGAATCCCAGAAAGCTGCTCCAGCTCTTCCCAATCCTATTCCCAACCCTATTCCCAACCCCATTCCTGGTTCTCCTTGATCCCACCCCAAAATCCCTGCAGTTCCCCCATTCCCAGAACCCCGGGAGCTGCTCCAGCTTTTCCCAATCCCATTCCCGACCCCATTTCCGTCCTTATTCCCACCCCCATTCCCAACCCCATTCTCGTTCTCCTTGATCCCACCCCAAAATTCCCCCAAAATCCCTGAAATTCCCCCATTCCCAAAATCCCAGAAAGCTGCTCCAGCTCTTCCCAGAATCCCGGGAGCTGCTCCAGCTCTTCCCATTCCTATTCCCAACTCCATTCCCAACCCCATTCCCGATCCTATTCCCAACCCCATTCCCGATCCCAATTCCATTCCCAATCCCATTCCTGGTTCTCCTTGTTCCCATCCCAAAATTCCCCCAAAATTCCCCCAGTTCCCCCATTCCCAGAATCCCAAATCCTGATCCTGGGATTTCACCTTATTCCCATTCCCAACCCCATTCCTGGTTCTCCTTGATCCCACCCCAAAATTCCCCCAAAATCCCTGAAATTCCCCCATTCCCAAAATCCCAGAAAGCTGCTCCAGCTCTTCCTAACCCCATTCCCGACCCCATTCCCACCCCCATTCCCGACCCCATTCCCAATCCCAACCCCATTTTCGTTCTCCTTGATCCCACCCCAAAAACTCCCCCCAAAATCCCTGCAGTTCCCCCATTCCCAGAACCCCGGGAATCCCAGAAAGCTGCTCCAGCTCTTCCCAATCCCATTCCCAATCCTATTCCCAACCTTATTCCCATTCCCAACCCCATTCCTGGTTCTCCTTGATCCCACCCCAAAATTCCCCCAAAATTCCCCCAGTTCCCCCCTTCCCAGAATCCCAAATCCTGATCCTGGGATTTCTGCAGCCCCCAGGGAAAGGGAAACTGGGGGTGAAATTCCTGCTGGGGGACAGAATTTGGGATTTTTTTGGGGGATTTCCCTGACCCTGGAATGCCAGAACCTCCAGGGAAGAGAAAACCGGGATGAAAGCGCTGCTGGGGGGCAGAATTTGGGAGTTTTGGGATTTTCCTGATCCTGGGATTCTGTATCTCCCAAGAAAAATGAAACCGGGAATGAAACCCCTGCTGGGGGCGGAATTTGGGATTTTTTTTTTGGGATTTCTCTGATCCTGGAATGACGCAGCCCCCAAGGAAAGGGAACCCGGGGGTTAAACCCCTGCTGAGGGGTGGAATTTGGGATTTTTTTGGTATTTTTGGGAATTCCAACACTCCCCGGGCAGGATTTGGGAACTCTGGGGGTTAAATCCCTCCTGGGGGTTAAACCCATGCTGGGGGTGGAATTTGGGATTTTTGAGGGATTTTTGGGAATTCCCACACACCCCGGGCAGGATTTGGGTCCTCTGGGGGTTAAATCCCTGCTGGGGGGTGGAATTTGGGATTTTTGGGGGATTTTTGGGAATTCCCACACACCCCGGGCAGGATTTGGGACTTCTGGGGGTTAAATCCCTGCTGGGGGGGTGGAATTTGGGATTTTTGGGAATTCCCACACTCCTAGGGCAGCATTTGGGTCTTCTGGGGTTAAATCCCTGCTGGGGGGGGTGGAATTTGGGATTTTGGGGATTTTTGGGGGATTTTTGGGAATTCCCGCACCCCCCAGGGCAGGATTCGATCCCGAATTCCCACCCTGGAATCCTCAGCCGAGCCGGGAGGACGAAACAACCCCAACCCCACAGAAAGGGGGGGGAAAAGAGGGAAAAACCCCAAATCCAGGTTTACCTTCTCCTCCTTTCCTCCTGCCCTCCTTCCGGCCGCGCCCGCGGCTCCCGCGGCGAGCCGGGCTTGGCTAAGCTCGGTCTAAAGGCCGGCCCGGCCCGGCCGGGCAGCGCGGGAGGCTCCGCGAGCTTTGGGATTTCGGGAAAACTTTGGGATCTTTATGGCCTCCATGGAGCCTTGGCCGGGGGCCGCGCGCGGGGCTTTGGGGATTTAAACCCGGCCCAGCGGGGCTCGGGGCCGGGCTCGGGCGGGGGGCGGCTCCCGGCTTTTCCCGGGATTTGGGATTTGCTGGGATGGACGGCGAGGGTCGGGAATGGGATGGGAGCTCCGGGATGAGCAGCGGCGGGAGCGGAGCGCGGTCCCTGCCCCGAATCCCGCAAAGTTCTTGGGGTTTTTGGGGGATTTGGGGCTAAACCCTCCTGGGATGGAGGGGGAAGGCAGGGATTGGGGTGATCCCACAGGGATTGGGGTGATCCCACAGGGATTGGGGTGATCCCACAGGGATCGGGGTGATCCCGCAAGGATTGGGGTGATCCCGCAAGGATTGGGGCGATCCCACAGGGATTGGGGTGATCCCACAGGGATTGGGGTGATCCCACAGGGATTGGGGCGATCCCACAGGGATTGGGGCGATCCCACCGGGATCGGGGTGATCCCACATGGATTGGGGTGATCCCACAGGGACTGGGGTGATTCCACAGGGATTGGGGCGATCCCACATGGATTGGGGTGATCCCACATGGATTGGGGTGATTCCACATGGATTGGGGTGATCCCATAGGGATTGGGGTGATCCCACAGGGATTGGGGTGATCCCACCGGGATTGGGGTGATCCCACAGGCATTGGGGTGATCCCACAAGGATTGGGGTGATCCCACAGGGATTGGGAGGATCCCACAGGGATTGGGGTGGGCAAAGCTGAGCCCGATCCTTTCCCCTAAATCCCACAAATTTATTGGGGTTTTCTGGGAATTTAGGGCCAAACCTCCTCGGGATGGAGGGGGAGGGCAGGGTTTGGGGTGATCCCACAGGGATTGGGATGATCCCACAGGGTTTGGGGTGATCCCACAGAGGCTGGGATGATCCCACAGGGTTTGGGGTGATCCCACAGGGACTGGGATGATCCCACAGGGTTTGGGATGGGGACATCCCTCATTGTTGGTGGGATGAAATCCAGGGAAAGCTGAGCCCAACCCTGTCCTCAGATCCCCAAATCCCACGGTTTTCTTAGGATTTCTTGGGAATTCAGGGATCCTTTCCCCAAATTCCCCAAACCCTACAGGTTTTTTTTGGGATTTTTCCTGTCCTGGCACATCTGGGAAGGGAATTTGGGGGAAAATATCTCCGGGATGGAAGGGGGAATGCAGAGATTGGGATGATCCCACAAGGACTGGGATGATCCTACAAGGATTGGGATGATCCTGCAGGGATTGCAATGATCCCACAAGGATTGGGATGATCCCATAGGGATTGGGATGATCCTACAAGGGTTGGGATGATCCCACACGGGTCAGGATAATCCCATAGGGATCAGGATGAGCCCACAAGGATCGGGATGATCCTACAAGGATTGGGATGATCCTGCAGGGATTGCAATGATCCCACAAGGATTGGGATGATCCCATTCCTGAATTCCATGGAATCTTCATCCTGAATTCCATGCATAGGGATTGGGATGAGCCCACAAGGATCGGGATGACCCCATAGGGATTGGGATATTCCTACAAGGATTGGGATGATCCCACAAGGATTAGAATGATCCCATAGGGATTGGGATGACCCCACAAGGATCAGGATGCACAAAGCCAAGCCCGATCCTTTTCCCAAACCCCAAATCCCACCATATTCTTGGGATTTCTTGGGAATTCAGGGACACCAAACCTCGGGATCATCCCCAGGGATCCCACAGAAAACACGGGAAAGGGACGGAAAAGATTTTGGGGTGCCGGGAGGGCAGGAGCAGCCCCAAGCCCATCCTCCATCCCACAAATCCCGGAGCTCGGGGAAAAACCTCGGGAATGCGGACAAATCCCCACGTGACACCAAATACCGGCAAAACCCATCCGGGCGGAAAATCCCGTTGGATTTTAGCCCGAGCCTCGTGACCCCGAAGGATCTTTGGGATTTGTTTTGCTTTCCCCACTTTTCCCAGGGTTGTTTTAAAGGGGAAATGCCGCTGGAGGATCCCGAAAGAGATTCCTGGGAAATGGGCGGAATTCCGAGTCCTCGGGGGTTTTCCTTAATCCTAAATGAAAATATTCCCGGGGAAATCCATCCCAGTTCCCAGCGGGGTCACCAAACCCCTCCAGATATCCCGGGAAAGTTGGAATTCCAGGAATTGCAGGAGTTTGGGGTTTTTCCTGGGAAAGGGGCTGGGATTTGGGGCTTGGGGCTTGGGGCTCCAATTCCATGGAATCCTCATCCCAATTCCATGGGATCCTCATCCTGAATTCTATGGAATCCTCATCCCATTTCTGTGGGATTCCATGGAAATCCCGCAAGGATTGGAATGATCCTACATGGGTTGGGATAATCCCATAGGGATTGGGATGATCCCGCAAGGACTGGGATGATCCTACAAGGATTGGGATGATCCCATAAGGATTGGGATGATCCCGCAAGGATTGGAATGATCCTACATGGGTTGGGATAATCCCATAGGGATCAGGATGAGCCCACAAGGATTGGAATGATCCCACAAGGATCGGGATGATCCCATAAGGATTAGAATGATCCCACAGGGATTGGGATGACCCCACAAGGATCAGGATGCACAAAGCCAAGCCCGATCCTTTTCCCAAACCCCAAATCCCACCATATTCTTGGGATTTCTTGGGAATTCAGGGACACCAAACCTCGGGATCATCCCCAGGGATCCCACAGAAAACACGGGAAAGGGACGGAAAAGATTTTGGGGTGCCGGGAGGGCAGGAGCAGCCCCAAGCCCATCCTCCATCCCACAAATCCCGGAGCTCGGGGAAAAACCTCGGGAATGCGGACAAATCCCCACGTGACACCAAATACCGGCAAAACCCATCCGGGCGGAAAATCCCGTTGGATTTTAGCCCGAGCCTCGTGACCCCGAAGGATCTTTGGGATTTGTTTTGCTTTCCCCACTTTTCCCAGGGTTGTTTTAAAGGGGAAATGCCGCTGGAGGATCCCGAAAGAGATTCCTGGGAAATGGGCGGAATTCCGAGTCCTCGGGGGTTTTCCTTAATCCTAAATGAAAATATTCCCGGGGAAATCCATCCCAGTTCCCAGCGGGGTCACCAAACCCCTCCAGATATCCCGGGAAAGTTGGAATTCCAGGAATTGCAGGAGTTTGGGGTTTTTCCTGGGAAAGGGGCTGGGATTTGGGGCTTGGGGCTTGGGGCTCCAATTCCATGGAATCCTCATCCCAATTCCATGGGATCCTCATCCTGAATTCCATGGAATCTTCATCCTGAATTCCATGGGATCCTCATCCTGAATTCCATGGAATCTTCATCCTGAATTCCATGGGATCCTCATCCTGAATTCCATGGAATCTTCATCCTGAATTCCATGGGATCCTCATCCTGAATTCCATGGAATCTTCATCCTGAATTCCATGGGATCCTCATCCTGAATTCCATGGAATCTTCATCCTGAATTCCATGGGATCCTCATCCTGAATTCTATGGAATCCTCATCCCATTTCTGTGGGATTCCATGGAATCTTCATCCTCATTTTTGCCTCATCCTCATCCCAAATTCCAGGGAATCCTCATCCAGATTTCTGTGTGATCCTCGTCCCAAATTCTGTTTTACCCCAATTTCCAACTCGTCTCAATTTTCAACTCATCCCAATTCCCTTCTCATCCCAAATTCCATGGAATCCTCATCCCGATTCCCACCTCATCCCAATTTCCGTGAAATCCTTATCCCAGTTTTTGCCTCATCCTTGTCCCAATTCCTTCCTCATCCCAAATTCCATGGAATCCTCATTCCTATTTCCGTGGCATCCTCATCCTTGTCCCCATTTCTGTGGAATCCTCATCCCAAATTCCGCCTTATCCTGTTTCCCACCTCATCCGGATTTTGGAGTCATCCCAAATTCCATGGAGTCCTCATCTCGATTTCTGTGGGATCCTCATCCCAAATTCCACCTCATCCCAAATTCTGTTTTATCCCAATTTCCAACTCATCTTAATTTTCAGCTCATCCCAAATTCCATGGACTCCTCATCCCAATTCCCACCTCACCCCAATTTCCATGGAATCTTCATCCCAGTTTTTGCCTCGTCCTCATCCCAATTCCATGGAATCCTCATCCCTATTTCCGTGCCATCCTCATCCCGAGCTCCACCTCATCCTTGTCCCGATTTCCATGGGATCCTCATCCCAAATTCCACCTTATCCCAATTCCCACCTCATCCCGAAGGACCAGGACATCCCAGGGAGGTGCGGGATTTCTTTGGGAATTCCAGCCGAGGGATTATGGGGCTGGAATTTTTGAGTCAGGATTTTGGGGCTGGAATTCTGGCTCCATGCCCTGCAGGTGTCTGGGAATCCCAAAAAAAAAAATCCCAAAACTTCCCCTCCCCGGGGCCACCTGCGCCATTTGATCCCAACCCTTTCCCCCGGGATAATCCTGTTGTTTCAGGCCTGGAATGTGGGATTTTCATGGAATGTGGAGCTGTCTGGGACAGGAGCCACCTGCGGGCCCGGCTCGCCTTTCATCCCGGAAAATGTGGGAACTTCATCCCAAAAAAATGTGGGAACGGGCCCTGGAGGAGGCTCCAGCATTCCTGAGAAACTCCGGAATTCCCGGGAATTGGATGGGATGGATCAGGGATGGATCCTGAATCCAAATGTGGCTGATCCAGAATTTGGGAATCTCTCCCTGAATTCCAGCAGGACTTGCTGGATCCAGAATTTGGGAATATCTCCTTGAATTCCCAGGATTTGGTGGATCCAGAATTTGGGAATCTCTCCCTGAATTCCAGCAGGACTTGCTGGATCCAGAATTTGGGAATCTCTCCCTGAATTCCCAGGATTTGGAGGATCCAGAATTTGGGAATCTCTCCATAAACACAGGCATGGCTAATCCAGAATTTCCAGAGTTTTCCCCTAAATTCCCGGGATTTGGATGATCCAGAATTTGGGAATCTCTCCATAAACACAGGCATGGCTAATCCAGAATTTCCAGAGTTTTCCCCTAAATTCCCGGGATTTGGATGATCCAGAATTTGGGAATCTCTCCCCAGATCCAGGCAGGGCTTGGGGGATCCAGAATTTGGGAATTCTCAATTGCAGCCTCAGGAATTTTGGTGTCTCCGAGGTCCCAGAGCCCCAAAATCCCGGGAATTCTGCATTCCAGTGCCACATCCGTTGGTTCCGCGCTCCCGGCGGGAATTCCGCTCCGGCTGATGGATGGGAAAGGCCTCGGCACTGGGATAACGATTTGTCCAGAGCCGTTGGATAACGAATTCCCAGGAATTGGAGCCTTTGGGTGCTGAATTCCCAGGAATTGGAGCCTTTGGATAACGAATTCCTGGGAATTGGAGCCTTTGGGTGATGAATTCCTGGGAATTGGAGCCTTTGGATAACGAATTCCCGGGAATTGGAGCCTTTGGGTGATGAATTCCTGGGAATTGGAGCCTTTGGGTGATGAATTCCCGGGAATTGGAGCCTTTGGATAACGAATTCCCGGGAATTGGAGCCTTTGGATAACAAATTCCCAGGAATTGGAGCCTTTGGATAACGAATTCCCAGGAATTGGAGCCCTTGGATAACGAATTCCCAGGAATTGCAGCCCTTGGATAACGAATTCCCGGGCATGGAGCAGCTGCTGCCACAAATCCGGGATTATCCCATGGATCATTCCCAGCAGCAGGGAGGGGAAAAGAGGGAAAAAAGGGGGGAAAGAGGGAAAAGAAGGAGGGGAAAAAGAGGGAATAAAAAGGGGAAAAGGAGGGGGAATGAGGGGGGAATAAAGAGGGAAAAAGGGGGAAAATGTGGGGGAAGGGGAGGGGGAAAAGGAGGGAAAAGGAAGGGAAAAAAGGGAAGATAGAGGGAAAAGGGAGGGGAAAGAGAGGGGGAAGGGGAAAACGGAGCGGAAAATGGAGGGGAAATGGTGGGGGAAAGTGGGAGAAAAAAAAAGGAAAAAAAGGGAATAAAAAGATGGAGAAAAGAGGGGGAAAAGTGGGGAAAATGAGTGAGAAAAGTGGGGAAAATTGGGAAAAAAGAGGGGAAAGGAGGGGGGAAAGGGAAAAATAACGAAAATGTGGGAAATGAAAAAAAATGAAAAGTAGGGGAAAGGAGAAAAAACATGGGAAAAAGAGGGAAATGGTGGGGGAAAAGTGGGGAAAACTTGGGAAAAGGAAGGATAAAAGAGGGAAAACAGGAAAAAAGAGGGGGGAAAGAAGGGAAAAAATATGGGAAAATGGGGGGAAAATATGTGGATTTGGGATTTGTGGAGTTTTCAGGGGTTGGAAAATGGAATCAAAGCCGCTCCCAACTCTGTTGATGTCGGGGTTTGCCCCTCTGGATTTTCCATGGAAAATTCTGACTGCTGGAGATTCCGGGGGTTTGGAAAACGGGACCTTCCTGGGACAGAAATCCCAGGGAAGAAGAGGGAAAAAAATTCCCCAGGAGCAGGATGGGAATGGGTTGGCACAAAACAGGAATCCTTTTTTTTTCCCCTAAAAATGAGGGGAAAAAGTTCTTGGATGGAAAAGCTGGAAAATCTCCAGGTTTTCCATCAGACCGCCTGGAAAAGTGCAAATTCCAGGATTTAATTCCCGCAATTTTCCGGCATTGCGGCTCTGGAAGTGTCCTGGGAGTGAAGGAAAAGTGGGACAGGAGGGGGAGGGAATGGGAGAAGTCTGGGAAGGGAATTCTGGGCGGGAACGGTGACAAATTCCATTATGGAACAGGTGGATTGGGAATCGGCCCCGGAATCGAGAAGGAAAATGAATTTGGAGATTTGGAATCCTGAGGCCATTCCTGGATGGATCTCCGGGGAAATTCTGGGAGTTGGGCTGGGATGGAAGGAGGAGGGAGCTGCTGGGAAAATGCTGGGATTGTTAATGAGCTCAGCTCCGGGGGGAAATTCCCTAAAAATTATAAGGATGGGGAGAATAAGTGGAATTTATTCAGCTCAGCCTGGATCCAAGAATAAATCCTGGCTGGATCCAAGGAAAAATCCTGGCTGGATCTGAGGAAAATCCAGGCTGGATCCAAGGAAAAATCCAAGGAAAAATCCCAGCTGGATCCAAGGAAAATCCATCTTGGATCCAAGGAAAAATCCTGGCTGGATCTAAGGAAAAATCCAACAAAAAAATCCAACGAAAAATCCCATCTGGATCTGAGGAAAATCCTGGCTGGATCCAAGGAAAAATCCAGACTGGATCTGAGGAAAAATCCAAGGAAAAAACCAAGCTAGAGCCAAGAAAAAATCCCAGCTGGATCCAAGGAAAATCCCGGCTGGATCCAAGGAAAATCCATCTTGGATCCAAGGAAAAATCCTGGCTGGATCCAAGGAAAATCCCGGCTGGATCCAAGGAAAATCCATCTTGGATCCAAGGAAAAATCCTGGCTGGATCCAAGGAAAAATCCTGGCTGGATCCAAGGAAAAATCCCAGCTGGATCTGAGGAAAAATCCTGTCTGGATCCAAGGGAAAATCCATCCTCAATCCAAGGAAAAATCCAGACTGGATCTGAGGACAAATCCAAGGAAAAATCCAAGCTAGAGCCAAGAAAAAATCTCAGCTGGATCCGAGGAAAATCCTGGCTGGATCCAAGGGAAAACCCAGCCTTGATCCAAGTGAAAATCCCAGCTGGATGGAATGAAAAATCCAGAATTTCCATCCCTGGATGTTTGTGGTTTGGGCCTGGTCCTGGCCGTGCTGAGGGCGTTTTCCAAGGATTTTTGGGATTTTCCAGCAGATCCAGAATATTCCAGCGTCCTCCTCCCATCCCACGCCCGACAGCTGTGAGGAATCTGAGACGGGAAACCTCGGAGACGATGGGAAAAGCATCCATGGAAAAGGGATGGATGCGGTTGGATTTTCCCTTTTCCCTGGAAGCAGGAGCAGCGTTTTTCCCATCTGGAAGTTTTTCCTGGTTTTCCACCTGTGGTGCTAGGCTGGGATTAATTCCTGGAATTAATGGGGCAAAACTGACAATTCCAGGATCTGATCCAATTCCAATGGGGAATGGAGATGGGATCGGGAATGGGGCAGATCCAGAGGGATGGGATGGGATGGGATGGGATGGGATGGGATGGGATGGGATGGGATGGGATGGGATGGGATGGGATCCGATGGGATGGGATGGGATGGGATGGGATGGGATAGAACAGATCCATAGGGATGGGATAGAACAGATCCATAGGGATGGGATGGGGCAGATCCATAGGGATGGGAACAGATCCACAGAGATGGGGCTGTCACAGGATTTGCTGGGATGTCCCAAGGATCCGTTGGAATTCGGCATCCCAGGCCCTGGGATACCCTGACCATTCTTCGGGATGCCCTGGCTTTATTCCGGGGTATCCTGACCTTTTTTTGGGATGTCCTGACCAGATTCCAGGATATTCTGGACAAATCCCGGGGTATCCTGACTGCTCTTTGGGATGCCCTGGCTGGATTCCAGGGTATCCTGGCCCAATCCTGGGATATCCTGACCCTTTTTTGGGGTGCCCTGGCCGTTTTCCAGGGTATCCTGGACAAATCCTCGGATATCCTGACTATTTTTTGGGGTGCCCTGGCTTTATTCCAGGATATCCTGACCGTTTTTTGGGATGCCCTGACCAGATTCCAGGATATCCTGGACAAATCCCGGGATATCCTGACTGCTCTTTGGGATGCCCTGGCTGAATTCCAGGGTATCCTGACCCTTTTCTGGGATTCCCTGGCCATGTTTCAGGATATCCTGGACAAGTCCCGGGATATCCTGACTGTTCTTTGGGATGCCCAGGCTGTTTTCCAGGGTATCCTGGACAAATCCCGGGATATCCTGACCCTTTTTTGGGATGCCCTGGCTGTATTCCAGGGTGCCCTGACCCTTTTTTGGGATGGCCTGGCCATTTTCCAGGGTATCCTGGACAAATCCTGGGATATCCTGACTGTTCTTTGGGATGCCCTGACTTTATTCCAGGGTATCCTGACCATCCTTTGGGGTGCCCTGGCTGTTTTCCAGGGTATCTTGGACAAATCCCGGGATGCCCTGACCCTTTTTTGGGATGCCCTGGCCATGTTCCAGGACGCTCCGGCCCTCCCCCCTCCCATCGGTGTCCGACGCCGCCTGGTTAAATCCGTTATTCCCGTTATTCCGCCCCGGGCGTTTAGCGCCCTGAACGGAGCCTGGGGAGCCATCAGGCAGGAAAAGCATTCCCAGCCTCTCCATCTTCCTCCGGAATTTATGGAGTCTCGGGAGTGGGATAAAGCTGCCACGTTCCCAACAGCCGCTCGTAAATCACCGGCAGCAGGGAGGGCGCGGAGCAGCGGCTGCTCCTGGATTTATCCGGGATTGCTCCTGGATTTATCCCAAATCACTCCCAAATTTATCCCAAATCACTCCCAAATTTATCCCAAATTGCTCCTGTAATTATCTGGGATCGCTCCTGGGTTTATCCCAAATCACTCCAGGATGTATCCAGGATTGCTCCTGAATTTATCTGAAATCCTCACAGATTTATCCTGGATTGCTCCAGGATTTATCCTGAATTGTTCCTGGATTTATCCCAAATCACTCCTGAATTTATCCAGGATTGCTCCTGAATTTATCTGGAATCTCTCCCAGATTTATCCCAGATCACTCCTGGATTTATCCCACATTTATCCCTGACAGTTCCCAGATTTATCCCTGATTGATCCTGGATTTATCCCGGATCACTCCCGGGTTTATCCAGGTCTGGGGGTTCCTTCCGAAGGGTCCTGGGGTGGTTCAGGGTCCGGCAGCTCGCCCTGGAGCATCCCAGCTGGAATTGGAGCCACGGGGGGAACACTGATCCCAAAAATTCCAGGAGAACCCGAAAAGCAGTGGGGAAAACACGGCCAGGAGCGGGCAGGGAGCCATTCCCGGATATCCCAGGGATATGGGGCTGCCATTCCTGGATATCCCAGGGAAATGGGGCTGCCATTCCTGGATATTCCAAAGCCATTCCCGGATATCCCAGCAATTCCAGGCTGCCATTCCCAGATATCGCAGGGCCATTCCCGGATATCCCAGAGATGTGGGGCTGCCATTCCCAGATATCCCAGGAATTTCAGGCTGCTATTCCCAGATGTCTCAGCAATTCCAGGCTGCCATTCCCGGATATCCCAGAGATGTGGGGCTGCCATTCCTGGATATCCAAGGAATTCCGGGCTGCCATTCCCAAATATCCCAGGATTTCCAAGCTGCCATTCCCAGATATCCCAGGAATTTCAGGCTGCTATTCCCAGATGTCTCAGCAATTCCAGGCTGCCATTCCCAGATATCGCAGGGCCATTCCCGGATATCCCAGAGATGTGGGGCTGCCATTCCTGGATATCCAAGGAATTCCAGGCTGCCATTCCCGGATATCCCAGAGCCATTCCCAGCTATCCCAGCAATTCCGGCTGCTATTCCCAGATATGCCACAGCCATTCCCGGACATCCCAGCAATTCCGGGCTGCCATTCCTGGATATCCCAGGAATTCCAGGCTGCCATTCCTGGATATCCCAGCAATTCCAGGCTGCCATTCCCAGATATCCCAGGAATTCCAGGCTGCCATTCCCAGATATGCCAGAGCCATTCCCGGATATCCCAGCAGTTCCCAGCTGCCATTCCCGGATATCCCAGGAATTCCAGGCTGCCATTCCCAGCTATCCCAGCAATTCCAGGCTGCCATTCCCGGATATATCTGCAATTCCAGGATGCCATTCCCAGCTATCCCAGCAATTCCGGGCTGCCATTCCTGGGTATCCCAGCAAATCCAGGCTGCCATTCCCGGATATCCCAGGAATTCCGGGCTGCCATTCCCCAATATCCCAGTAATTTCAGGCTGCCATTCCCGGATATCCCAGGAATTCCAGGCTGCCATTCCTGGATATCCCAGAGCCATTCCCAGATATCCCAGCAATTCTGGGCTCCCATTCCCAAATATCCCAGGATTTCCAAGCTGCCATTCCCGGATATCCCAGCAATTCCAGGCTGCCATTCCCAGCAATCCCAGGAATTCCAGGCTGCCATTCCTGGATATCCCAGGGATGTGGAGCTGCCATTCCCGGATATCCCAGGATTTCCAAGCTGCCATTCCCAGGAATTCCTGGCTGCCATTCCCGGACATCCCAGCAATTCCGGCTGCCATTCCCGGATATCCCAGGGATGTGGAGCTGCCATTCCCGGATATCCCAGAGCCATTCCCGGACATCCCAGCAATTCCCGGCTCCATTCCCGCTCCAGCCGCGGCCGCTCCCGGCCGGCAGCGATTCCTCCCCGCAGCTCCGCTGGGGACCGGGAAGTGTTGATGGAAAAACAAATTATTCCGGCTGCAGGCGCCGCTAATCAACCCGCGCCGTGAATAATTAATGGCCCTCGTTAATGAGGTGCTCAGGGCGGCCGGGAATGAAGGCTCTGGGAATGCTCGGCGGGATCCAGGGATGCTCCCAACGTCCCGGATTTTGGGGACACCGGGAATGGCTTTTCCCTCCACCCCCCCCAGGAGCGAGCTGCAAATTCCCGGTTTGGGAGTGTTCCTCCCTGGAAAAAAAGTGGGGAAACAAATCCCAGGAGGGAATTCCGGGACTCCTGTTGGATTTGGGGTTTTTTTAGGGATCGTTGGAGGTTTTTGGGATGCTTTGTTTTCCCGAGGAGAGCAGCTGTCGGGAAAACCAGCTCGGGTTTTTGGGAAGATGGAAACAACCACGGCAGGGATGAGGGTGAGAGTTGGAAAACCAGGAATGTGAAAGAAAAATCGGGAAAAATCCACGACCAAATGTCCCAACGTTGGGTCTGGAGCTGGGAATGTTCCGAGCTGTGGGAACAATGAGAGCAGGGCTGGAATTCCCAGCTGGAATTCATCCAGCTCGGCTTGCAGGGAGCCTTTGGCTAAGCCTGGCTCAGCCGAGCTGAGCTTGGCTGGGCCCGGAGCAGTCTGGGATATTTGGGAAGTGCCCATGGATATGGGATGGGAGCAGTTTGGGATTTTTGGGAAGCGCCCATGGAATGGAATTGGAGCAGTTTGGGATTTTTTGCCCATGGAATGGGATCAGAGCAGTCTGGGATATTTGGGAAGCACTCATGGATATGGAACAGGAGCAGTTTGGGATATTTGGGAAGTGCCCATGGAATGGGATTGGAGCAGTCCGGGATATTTGGGAAGTGCCCATGGAATGGGATGGGAACAGTTTGGGGTAACAGGAAGTGTCCATGGATATGGGATCAGCTCTAGATTCCCATCCCACTGAAATCATGCTGGGATTTTTGGGATTGGAGCAGTCTGGGATATTTGGGAAGTGCCCATGGAACGGGACCAGAGCAGTTTGGGGTATTTGGGAATCACCCATGGATATGGGATGGGAGCAGTCTGGGATATTTGGGAAGTGCCCATGGAATGGGACCGGAGCAGTCTGGGATATTTGGGAAGTGCCCATGGAATGGGATCAGAGCAGTTTGGGACATTGGGACCAGAGCAGTTTGGGGTATTTGGGAATCACCCATGGATATGGGATGGGAGCAGTCTGGGATATTTGGGAAGTGCCCATGGAATGGGATTGGAGCAGTCCGGGATATTTGGGAAGTGCCCATGGAATGGGATTGGAGCAGTCCGGGATATTTGGGAAGTGCCCATGGAATGGGATGGGAGCAGTTTGGGATATTTGGGAAGCACTCATGGATATGGAACAGGAGCAGTTTGGGATATTTGGGAAGTGCCCATGGAATGGGATGGGAGCAGTTTGGGATATTTGGGAAGCACTCATGGATATGGAACAGGAGCAGTTTGGGATATTTGGGAAGTGTCCATGGATGTGGGATCAGCTCTGAATTCCCTTCCCACTGAAATCATTCCAGGATTTTTGGGATAAGAGCATGAAGGGGATAGTGGGAAGTGCCCATGGAATGGGATCAGAGCAGTCTGGGGTAACAGGAAGTGCCCGTGGATATGGGATGGGAGCAGTCTGGGATGTTTGGGAAGCGCCCATGGATATGGGATTGGAGCAGTTTGGGATATTTGGGAAGTGCCCATGGAATGGGACCAGAGCAGTTTGGGATATTTGGGAAGTGCCCATGGAATGGGACAGGAGCAGTCTGGGATGTTTGGGAAGCGCCCATGGATATGGGATGAGAACAGACTGGGATATTTGGGAAGCACCCACAGATATGGGATTGGAGCAGTCTGGGATGTTTGGGAAGCGCCCATGGATATGGGATGGGAGCAGTCTGGGGTAACAGGAAGTGCCCATGGATATGGGATCAGCTCTGAATTCCCTTCCCACCGAAACCATTCCAGGATTTTTGGGATCAGAGCGCGCAGGGACAGCGGGGACCCAGGCCGAGCAGCCCTGGCCCCATTCCCGGCCGGAATTCCGGCTCCCTGCGCCCGGAGCCCCTCGGGGTGGGCTGGGACCATCCCGCTCGGGGAGCGCTCCTGTCCCTCGGTGTCACCGCCTGTCCCCGGGAGGAAATCCCGGGAGAGCATCCCGGGAAAGCGCTGGTCCCGCCTCTCCCGGGCTGCTGCCGGGCAGATTCCCGGATTTACCCGGGGCTCCCGAGCTCGCGATTCCAGAGGCTGGCAGGGCACGCAAGGGCAGAGCACCCTGCGGGGCCGGGGGACACCGAGGGACACCGAGGGACACCGAGGGACACGGGAGTGACACTGAGGGACACGGGAGTGACACTGAGGGACACGGGAGTGACACTGAGGGACACCGAGGGACACGGGAGTGACGTGGGGCGGGTTCAGGACAGAGCCACCCCTGCGGTGCGGGGAAGGACACGAGAGTGACACGGGAGTGACACGGGAGTGACACAGGAGTGACACGGGAGTGACACGGGAGGGCGAGCAGGACAAAGCCACCCCGGGAGTGACACAAGAGGGACACGAGAGTGACACGGGAATTACACAGACCTGGGGCTCAGGACAGAGCCACCCCGGGAGTGACACAGGAGGGGGAGCAGGACAAAGCCACCCCTGGGAGTGACACAGGAGGGACACGGCAGCGAACGGGAGTGACACAAGAGGGACACGAGAGTGACACGGGAATTACACAGACCTGGGGCTCAGGACAGAGCCACCCTGGGAGTGACACCAAAGTGACACAGGAGCGACACGGGAGTGACACAAGAGGGACACGAGAGTGACACGGGAATTACACAGACCTGGGGCTCAGGACAGAGCCACCCTGGGAGTGACACCAAAGTGACACAGGAGCGACACGGGAGTGACACAAGAGGGACACGAGAGTGACACGGGAATTACACAGACCTGGGGCTCAGGACAGAGCCACCCCGGGAGTGACACAGGAGGGACACGGAAGGGACACGAGTGTGACACAGGAGCAGCCCGGGCCCCAGCTCGGGACAAAGCCACCCTTGAAGGGACACCAGAGTGACACGGGAGGGTCACAGGAGCGACACGGGAGTGACACGGGGCCGGGTTCAGGACGAAGCCACCCCTGCGGTGCCGGGAGTGGCACCGGGTGACAGCGAGGGCCAGGAGGTGACAGCGAGTGGCACAGGTGACAGGGACTGCCAGGAGGTGACAGCGAGTGGCACAGGTGACAGCGAGGGCCAGGAGGTGACAGCGAGTGGCACAGGGGACAGCGAGGGCCAGCCGGGCTCAGGCCGGGGCCGCACGCACCGAGCGGCGATCCCGCCTTTTATCCCCCAATTCCAGACTTTTATCCGGGAATTCCAGGGTTTGATCCCCCAGTTCCAGGTTTACATCCCTGAATTCCAGTTTTTAATCCCCCAAATTCCAGTTTTTTGTCCCTGAATTCCAGTTTTTAATCCCTGGTTTTCAGTTTTTCATCCCTGAATTCCAGCTTTTAACCCCCCATCCCAGATTTTTATCTGGGAATTCCAGCTTTTAACCCTGAATTCCAGCTTTTTATCCCCCAATTCCAGCTTTTCATCCCTAAATTCCAGTTTTTTATCCCTGAATTCCAGCTTTTCATCCCTGAATTCCAGCTTTTACCCCCCAATCCCAGTTTTTTTACCCCCCAATCCCAGCTTTTTATACCCAAATTCCAGCTTTTTATCCCCCAGTCCTGATTTTTATCCAGGAATTCCAGCTTTTCATCCCCCAATTCCAGTTTTTTATCCCCAATCCCGTTTTTTTTTTTTTTTTTTAATCCAGGAATTCCTGGGTTTTTTATCCCCCCATTCCAGTTTTTTGTCCCCCGATCCCGTTTTTTTATCCAGGAATTCCAGCTTTTCATCCCCCAATTCCAGTTTTTTCTCCCCAATCCCGTTTTTTTTTTTTTTTTTTAATCCAGGAATTCCTGGGTTTTTTATCCCCCCATTCCAGTTTTTTGTCCCCCGATCCCGTTTTTTTATCCAGGAATTCCAGCTTTTCATCCCTGAATCCCAGTTTTTTATTCTCCAATCCCAGTTTTTTCTCAATCCCAGTTTTTTATCCAGGAATTCCTGTTTTTTTATTCCCAATTCCAGTTTTTTATCCCAAATCCCGTTTTTTCTTATCCAGGAATTCCAGCTTTTCATCCCTGAATCCCAGTTTTTTATCCCCAATCCCGTTTTGTTTTTTTTTAATCCAGGAATTCCTGTTTTTTTATCCCCAATTCCAGTTTTTATCCCCCAGTCCTGTTTTTTTCATCCCTGAATCCCAGTTTTTTATTCGCCAATCCCAGTTTTTTCTCAATCCCAGTTTTTTATCCAGGAATTCCTGGTTTTTTATCCACAATTCCAGTTTTTTATCCCAATCCCTTTTTTTCTTATCCAGGAATTCCAGCTTTTCATCCCTGAATCCCAGTTTTTTATCCAGGAATTCCTGTTTTTTTATTCCCAATTCCAGTTTTTTATCCCAAATCCCGTTTTTTCTTATCCAGGAATTCCAGCTTTTCATCCCTGAATCCCAGTTTTTTATCCCCCAATCCCGTTTTTTATCAAGGAATTCCAGGTTTTTTATCCCCAATCCCAGTTTTTTATCCCCAATCCCGTTTTTTTACCCAGGAATTCCAGGTTTTTTATCCCCAATCCCAGTTTTTTATCCCCAATCCCGTTTTTTTACCCAGGAATTCCAGGTTTTTTATCCCCAATCCCAGTTTTTTATCCCCAGTCCCGTTTTTTTACCCAGGAATTCCAGCTTTTGCCGGCGCGGGTCCCGTTTTTAACCCGTGCCGAGCCGTGCCAGACGCGCCGTCTCGCACCCGCCGGGCTGCGAGCGGAGCGGGGGGGCGGCAGCTGCCGGCAATTAACGAGGTCGTTAATTAATCCCGGCGGCTCCGCTCCCAGCCCCTTCCCCACGGATGGCGGGGAGGGGACACCAGGTGGCCCGGGGGTGGTGGCAGCTCAGAGGTGGCCCGGGGGTGGTGGCAGTCCCCAGGTCCCCCTGAAGGGCTCTGATCCCAATCCCTGTCCCCAAGGGTGGCAGGGAGGGGACACGGGGTGGCCCAGGTGGCCCAGGGGTGGTGGCAGTCACTAGATCCCCCTGAAGGGCTCTGATCCCTTGTCCCCAAGGATGAGAGGATGGCAGGGAGGGGACATGAGGTGACCCGGGGGTGGTGGCAGTCCCCAGGTCCCCCTGAAGGGCTCTGATCCCAATCCCTGTCCCCAAGGGTGGCAGGAGGGGACACGGGGTGGCCCAGGGGTGATGGCAGTCCCCAGATCCCCCTGGGTGGGCTCTGATCCCAATCCCTGTCCCCAAGGGTGGCAGGGAAGGGACAGGAGGTGGCCCAGGAGTGGTGGCAGCTCAGAGGTGGCCCAGGGGCGGTGGCAGTCACCAGATCCCCCTGAAGGGCTCTGATCCCAATCCCTGTCCCCAAGGTGGCGGGAAGAGGACAGGAGGTGGCCCGGGGGCGGTGGCAGCTCAGAGGGACACAGGGTGGCATGCTGGGCTGGGCTGGGGACGCTGTCGCGGCCTCCCAGAGAGGGTGGCACTGCGGTGACATGTCACATCCATCGGGGTCACGGGGCTCAGGGAGAGGCCGTGGTGACCAGGACACCTTGGGGACACTGTCCCCGGCCTGGTCCCCAAGCCACGCTCCTGGGGGCCATGGAGGTGTCACAGATGCATTGTCCCCACTCTGTCCCCTCCCTCCAGGGTGTCACCGTTAACCAGGGGACAAGTTTGGGATGTGGGGACATGTTGGGGACACTGTCCCTGGCCTGGTCCCCAAGCCACGCTCCTGGGGGCCATGGAGGTGTCACAGATGCATTGTCCCCACTCTGTCCCCTCCCTGACTGCTGTCACCATTAACCAGGGGACAAGTTTGGGACATGGGACGTGTTGGGGACACTGTCCCTGGCCTGGTCGTGCTCTTGGGGACACTCTTAGGGACATCTTGGGTGTCACAGAGACATTGTCCCCACTTTGTCCCCTCCCTCCAGGGTGTCACCGCTAACCAGGGGACAAGTTTGGGACATGGGGACGTGTTGGGGACACTGTCCCTGGCCTGGTCCCCAAGCCACGCTCCTGGGGACCATGGAGGTGTCACGGAGACATTGTCCCCACTTTGTCCCCTCCCTCCAGGGTGTCACCGCTAACCAGGGGACAAGTTTGGGACATGGGGACGTGTTGGGGACACTGTCCCTGGCTTGGTTGTGCTCTTGGGGACACCCTTAGGGACATCTTGGGCATCCCAGACACATTGTCCCCAGTCTGTCCCCTCCCTCCAGGGTGTCACCGTTAACCAGGGGACAAGTTTGGGACATGGGGACATGCTGGGGACACTGTCCCTGGCCTGGTCGTGCCCTTGGGGACACTCTTAGGGACATCTTGGGCATTCCAGACACATTGTCCCCACTCTGTCCCCTCCCTGCCGGCTGTCACCGCTGACCAGGGCACACGAGGGACAGGGAGGAATTCCGGAATTCCCAACGTTGGAATTCCGCAAAATGGCGCCCGAGGATCCGCGGGGTCGAGAGGTGGGAGGGGATGGGAAATAAAATAAAATGTGAAATAAAATATAAAAAATAAAATAAAATAAAATAAAATAAAATATATAAAGAATAAAATAAAATATATAAAGAATGGGAGGGGATGGGAAATAAAATAAAAATAAAATAAAATAAAATAAATTAAAATAAAATAAAATAAAATAAAATAAAATAAAATAAAATAAAATAAAACAAATGAAAGAGGGCTGCTGAGTGGGCAGGGTGCAGCGGAGCAGCTCGTGCATTATGCAGGAGCCGGGGGAGGCAATTAACGGTGAGGGCTTCGATCTCGGGTCCCAGCACCGGCCTGGGGCGGCTTTCCATGGAGAGCCGGAAAAACGGCTCCTGTTCCATGGAAAAATGGGGAAAAACGGCTCCTTTTCCATGGAAAAATGGGGAAAGCAGCTCCTTTCCATGGAAAAATGGAAATACAGCTCCTGTTCCATGGAAAAATGGGGAAAACAGCTCCTATGGGAAAAGCTGCTCCCTTTCCATGGAAAAATGGGAAAAGCTGCTCCCTTTCCATGGAAAAATGGGAAAAGCTGCTCCCTTTCCATGGAAAAATGGGAAAAGCTGCTCCCTTTCCATGGAAAAATGGGAAAAGCTGCTCCCTTTCCATGGAAAAATGGGAAAAGCTGCTCCCTTTCCATGGAAAAATGGGAAAAGCTGCTCCCTTTCCATGGAAAAATGGGAAAAGCTGCTCCCTTTCCATGGAAAAATGGGAAAAGCTGCTCCCTTTCCATGGAAAAATGGGAAAAGCTGCTCCCTTTCCATGGAAAAATGGGAAAAGCTGCTCCCTTTCCATGGAAAAATGGGAAAAGCTGCTCCCTTTCCATGGAAAAATGGGAAAAGCTGCTCCCTTTCCATGGAAAAATGGGAAAAGCTGCTCCCTTTCCATGGAAAAATGGGAAAAGCTGCTCCCTTTCCATGGAAAAATGGGAAAAGCTGCTCCCTTTCCATGGAAAAATGGGAAAAGCTGCTCCCTTTCCATGGAAAAATGGGAAAAGCTGCTCCCTTTCCATGGAAAAATGGGAAAAGCTGCTCCCTTTCCATGGAAAAGCAGGGCAAAACAGCTCCTTTTGTATTGAAAAATGGGAAAGCAGCTCCTGCTCCATGGAAAAGCAAGGTCAGAGCCGTCTTCTCCATGAAAAAATGGGAAAAGCAGCTCCTGTTCCATGGAAAAGTGGGAAATCCAACTCCTTTTCCATGGAAAAACAGGAAGAGCAGCTCCTTTTCCATGGAAAAATGGGAAAGCAGCTCCTGCTCCATGGAAAAGCAAGGTCAGAGCCGTCTTCTCCATGAAAAAATGGGAAAAGCAGCTCCTGTTCCATGAAAAAATGGGAAAGCAGCTCCTGCTCCATGGAAAAGCTGAAGAAAGCAACTCCTTTTCCATGGAAAAATGAGAAGAGCTGCTCCCTTTCCATGGAAAACCACTGCAAAACAGCTCCTTCGCCATGGAAAAAATGGGAAAGCAGCTCCTTTTCCATGGAAAAGTGGGGAAAGCAGCTCCTTTTCCATGGAAAAAGCGGGAGGAAGCAGCTCTTGGGGGCTCCTTTTCCCTGGAAAAGTGAGGTCAGGGCATCCTTTTCCATAGAAAAATGGGAAATCCAGATCCTTTCCCATAGAAAAGTGGAAATCCAGATCCTGTTCCACTGAGAAGTTGGAGAAAGCAGCTCCTTTTCCATGGAAAAATGGGGAGGCAGCTCCTTTTCCATGGAAAAATGGTGAAGAAGCTCCTTTTCCATGGAAAAATGGGGAAGAAGATCCTTTTCCATGAAAAAATGGGGAAGCAGCTCGAAAAGCTGAAGAAAGCAGCTCCTTTTCCATGGAAAAATGGGGCAAAACAGCTCCTTTTCCATGGAAAAATGGGGAAGAAGATCCTTTCCCATGGAAAAGTTGAGAAAGCAGCTCCAGGGTCAGCCTAGCCTCAGGATGGTGTTTTCCGGGTCATGTCTCCAGCCAGGATTTTCCTTTTTCCAGGAAAAAGGAGCTCCCTCTGCTGCTTCCCCCCCACTTTGCCAGGGAAGATTCCGGAAAAGCTCCAGGGACAGGGACACGGGGTTGGGAAAAGGTGGGAATGTCATGGATGGATGGATGGATGGAAGGATGGATGGATGGATGATGGAGGATGGATGGATGATGGATAGATGATGGATGATGGATGGATGAGGGGTTGATGGATGGATGGATGATGGAGGATGGATGGATGATGGATAGATGATGGATGATGGATGGATGAGGGGTTGATGGATGGATGGATGATGGAGGATGGATGGATGATGGATAGATGATGGATGATGGATGGATGAGGGGTTGATGGATGGATGGATGATGGAGGATGGATGGATGATGGATAGATGATGGATGATGGATGGATGAGGGGTTGATGGATGGATGGATGATGGAGGATGGATGGATGATGGATAGATGATGGATGATGGATGGATGAGGGGTTGATGGATGGATGGATGATGGAGGATGGATGGATGATGGATAGATGATGGATGATGGATGGATGAGGGGTTGATGGATGGATGGATGATGGAGGATGGATGGATGATGGATAGATGATGGATGATGGATGGATGAGGGGTTGATGGATGGATGGATGATGGAGGATGGATGGATGATGGATAGATGATGGATGATGGATGGATGAGGGGTTGATGGATGGATGGATGATGGAGGATGGATGGATGATGGATAGATGATGGATGATGGATGGATGAGGGGTTGATGGATGGATGGATGATGGAGGATGGATGGATGATGGATAGATGATGGATGATGGATGGATGAGGGGTTGATGGATGGATGGATGATGGAGGATGGATGGATGATGGATAGATGATGGATGATGGATGGATGAGGGGTTGATGGATGGATGGATGATGGAGGATGGATGGATGATGGATAGATGATGGATGATGGATGGATGAGGGGTTGATGGATGGATGGATGATGGAGGATGGATGGATGATGGATAGATGATGGATGATGGATGGATGAGGGGTTGATGGATGGATGGATGATGGAGGATGGATGGATGATGGATAGATGATGGATGATGGATGGATGAGGGGTTGATGGATGGATGGATGATGGAGGATGGATGGATGATGGATAGATGATGGATGATGGATGGATGAGGGGTTGATGGATGGATGGATGATGGAGGATGGATGGATGATGGATGCATTGATCCATGGATGGATGATGGATGGATCCGTGGATGGCTGTGGCATTCCTGGAGGAGTTCCAGCCGCTCAGGATTTTGCCCAGACTCCATCACTCCGTGCCCTCAGTGCCCCCTCGTGCCGGGGCCGTTCTCCAGCCCTGGCACCGTCCCCATTCCCCGACCCTGCCGGGTCTCTCAGCCTTTCCCGTGCTGATATCCCGAGCCACGGGATCGCTGCTGCTCCATCACCACGTTGCCATGGCAGCCGGGTGTTTTTCAGGATGCAGGACAGGAGAGGCCCCTGTCCATCACCATAGCGAGGGAGGCAGGAACACCAGGAAAAATGGGATTCCATGGAAGTGGCAGCCACAGATCCCCCTTAAAACATCCCCGTCCTAAAAGGCTGCGATCCCGGCATCCCAGGGAATTCCAGGGATTTGGGGAGGGAAAGGGAGCCTGGATCAGCGGTGGGAGTTCCCTGAGAGGATGGGCATGGATTGGGATCTTCCTTTTGGGATACTCCAGGGTCCTGGAAGCGCCTCGGCCCTGCTCCTCTCCTCTGGATGTCCCAAACTAACCCCGTTCCTGCCCCCAGGGGTTCCAGGACATTCTCATATCCCCCATTCCCATTTCTAGGGGTCCCTGGACATTCCCAAATCCCCCATTCCCATTTCCATGGGTTCCTGGATGTTCCCAAATCCCCCATTTCCAGGGGTTCCAGGAAATTCCCAAGTCTCCCATTCCCATTTCTGGGGGTTCTTGGACTTTCCCAAATCCCCCATTCCCAAATCCTCCATTCCTTTTTCCATGGGTTCCTGGATGTTCCCAAATCCCCCATAGCCAATCCCCCATCCCCAAATCCCCCATTCCCAAATCCCCCATTCCCGTTTCCAGGGGGTTTGGAGCCTCTCCCTCCCCCTCTCCCAAGCACTCAGCGATGACCTTGGAGCGGGGACCGAGGCCCCAATTAAGGTAATTAGCGCAATTAGAGGCTCGGGCCCTCCCCCGCTCCTTTCAGTGCCCACAAAGCTCCTCAAGGCCGCGGCACCGCAGCTGCTCCGGGGGGCGGGGCTGCCCTGGCCCTGTCCCCAACTGTGGGGTTCCCTGTCCCCATGGCTGCCCTGTCCCTCTGTCCCTTGTCCCCCTGGCTGCCCCGTCACCCTGTTTCCCGTTTCCAGGGGGTTTGGAGCCTCTCCCTCCCCCTCTCCCAAGCACTCAGCGATGACCTTGGAGCGGGGACCGAGGCCCCAATTAAGGTAATTAGCGCAATTAGAGGCTCGGGCCCTCCCCCGCTCCTTTCAGTGCCCACAAAGCTCCTCAAGGCCGCGGCACCGCAGCTGCTCCGGGGGGCGGGGCTGCCCTGGCCCTGTCCCCAACTGTGGGGTTCCCTGTCCCCATGGCTGCCCTGTCCCTCTGTCCCTTGTCCCCCTGGCTGCCCCGTCACCCTGTCCCCATGGCTGCCCTGTCCCCACCTGCCCCGTCCCCCTGTCCCCACCTGCCCCATCCCTTGTCCCCATGGCTGCCATGTCCCCCTGTCCCCACCTGCCCTGTCCCCATGGCTGCCCTTTTCCCCCTGCCCCCATGGCTCCCACCTGCCCTGTCCCCACCTGCCCTGTCCCCATGGCTGCCCTGTCCCCCTGTCCCCATGGCTGCCCCCTGTCCCTCTGTCCCCGAGCTGCGGAAGAATAGAATAGAATGAAATCTAGAATATAAAATAGAACATCGAAAAACAGAAAACTGAAAACATAGTAAACTGAAATAAAATATAAAATATAAAACATTAAAGATCAAGTAAAAATAAAATGAAGTAATATAAAATATAAAATGCAATAGAATACAACAAAATGAAATAAATAAAATGAAATAAATAAAAAATAAAAATAAAATAAAATAAAAATAAAATAAAATATAAAAAAATAAAATAAAAATAAAATAAAAATAAAATAAAAATAAAATAAAAAATAAAATAAAAATAAAATAAAATATAAAATACAACTCAGGGCTCCCCAATGCCCCCGAGCTGTGCCCCCTCCCTCAGCTTCCCGCTGGGATGAGGATGGAGCAGCACAGGGCAGGAATATCAGGAGCGCTGGGAAAAGTGGGATAAGGGCCTGGGAAATGGATCAGCCTGCAGGGATAATAACTCGGGATGGGATAAATCCTTATCTTTTATCTCTTATCACCCTTATCAACCCTTATCATCCCTTTATAATCCCTTATCATCAACTATCATCTCTTATCATCCCTTATCATCTCTTGTCATCCTTTATCATACACTGTCACCCCTTATCAACACTTTTTGTCCCTTATCACCTTTTATAATCCTTTATCATCCCTTTATCATCCCTTATCATTCCTTATCACGCTTATCATCCCTTATCACCTCCTGTAATCCTTTATCCTCAACTGTCATATCTTATGCTCCCTTTTTGTCCCTTATCATCCCTTATCAACACTTTTTGTCCCTTATCACCTTTTATAATCCCTTATCATCCCTTTATCATCCCTTATCATCAACTATCATCTCTTATCATCCCTTATCATCCCTTATCACGCTTATCTTCCCTTATCACCTCCCGTCATCCTTTATCCTCAACTATCACATCTTATCATCCCGTTTTGTCCCTTATCACCTCTTATAATCCCTTATCATCCCTTTTAATCAACTATCATTCCTTATCATCCTTTTCCAACTCTTATCTCCCCTTTTCAATCCCTATCAAGCCTTATCAACCCTTATCAACCCTTATCAAACCTTTTCACGCCTCCCCGCCCCTCATCATCCCGTGTCACCCCTTATGATCCCTTATCATCCTTTATTGTCACTTATCATCCCTTATCAGCCCTTAATGATAATGATGGAGAATCCATCCTGGAGAATCCTGGGAAAAATCTGGAGCGTTCCCATTCCTTGACCCTAAATCCAGAATATTCCCATTCTTTAGACCCTAAATCCAGAATATTCCCATTCCTTGGACCCTAAACCTGAGCATTTCCTTCCATTGGACCCTAAATCCACAATGTTACCATTCCTTGGATCCTAAATTCAAAGCGTTCCCATTCCTCAGACCCTAAATCCAGAGAGTTCCCATTCCTTGAACCCTAAATCCAGAGCATTCCCATTTCCTTAGACCCTAAATCCAGAACATTCCTTGGATCCTAAATCTATAATGTTACCATTCCTGGGACCCTAAATCCAGAGTTCCCATTCCTTGAACCCTAAATCCAAAACGTTCCTTGGACCCCAAATCCAGAGCGTTCCCATTCCTTGACCCTAAATCCAGAACATTCTCATTCTTTGGACCCTAAATCCAGAGCATTCCATTTCCTTGGACCCTAAACCTGAGCATTTCCTTCCATTGGACCCTAAATCCACAATGTTACCATTCCTTGGACCCCAAATCCAGACCATTCCCATTTCCTTGGATCCTAAATCCAGAGCGTTTCCATTCCTCAGACCCTAAATCCAGAGCGTTTCCATTCCTCAGACCCTAAATCCAGAGCGTTCCCATTTCTTGACCCTAAATCCAGAGCATTCCTAGGACCCTAAATCCATAATGTTACCATTCCTGGGACCCTAAATCCAGAGCGTTCCTATTTCCTTGGACCCTAAATCCAAAACGTTCCTTGGACCCTAAATCCAGAGGGTTCCCATTCCTTGACCCTAAATCCAGAACATTCCCATTCTTTGGACCCTAAATCCAGAGCATTCCATTTCCTTGGACCCTAAACCTGAGCATTTCCTGTCCTTGGACCCTAAATCCACAATGTTACCATTCCATGGATCCTAAATCCAGAGGGTTCCCATTCCTGGGACCCTAAATCCAGGGCGTTCCCATTCCTTGACCCTAAATCCAGAGCATTCCTAGGACCCTAAATCCATAATGTTACCATTCCTGGGACCCTAAATCCAGAGCGTTCCTATTTCCTTGGACCCTAAATCCAGAACATTCCATTTCCTTGGACCCTAAATCCAGAACATTCCCATTCCTCGGATCCTAAATCCAGAACATTCTACAGACCCTAAAGTTGGAGCGTCCACATTCCTTGGACCTGAAATCCAGACCATCCCCATTTGAATGGCCCTAAATCCAGAATATTCCCATTTCCTTGGACCCTAAATCCAGAGGGTTCCCATTCCTCGGACCCTAAATCCAGACCATTCCTTGACCCTAAATCCAGGGCGTTCCCATTCCTTGGACCCTAAATCCAGACCATTCCTTGACCCTAAATCCAGAGCGTTCCCATTCCTTGGGCCCTAAATCCAGGGCGTTCCCATTCCTCGAACCCTAAATCCAGACCATTCCTTGACCCTAAATCCAGGGCGTTCCCATTCCTTGGACCCTAAATCCAGACCATTCCTTGACCTAAATCCAGAATATTCCCATTTCCTTGGACCCTAAATCCAGAGGGTTCCCATTCCTCGGACCCTAAATCCAGACCATTCCTTGACCCTAAAACCCGAATATTCCCATTTCCTTGGACCCTAAATCCAGGGCGTTCCCATTCCTCGGACCCTAAATCCAGACCATTCCTTGACCCTAAATCCAGAGGGAACGTTCCCATTCCAGCCTGTGTCCCATGGGTGTCCCCACCCCATTGTGACGGGACTTGGGGCACCCCCAGCGGTTTTGGGGCTCCCGGGGCGACCCCAAGGAGACAACGGAGACCCCATTGAACTGTGGGAGAGCTATTTAATGAACCGAGCCAATTAACGGGGGATTAATTGATCCAGGTGGCACAGATAAAGGGTCCCCAAGCACCCCATAATTAATGAGCCCCAAACACCCCATAATTAATTAATGAGCCCCAAGCACCCCATAATTAACCCTGCCGATCCTAACGAGGCCCTCGTTAACATTCCAAGCCCTGGGCCTTTCCCTGTCCCCTCATCAATTCCGGGATAATTAACCCCCAGAGCCTGGAACGGGATTTGGGATCAAGGGCATCAAAACTCCAGGAACAAATCCCGATCCCCCTGCAGCAGGGGCCGCCCCCTTCCCAAAGTCCACCATGAAATCCCTTCTTGTTTTTTCCCCAAAAAACCCTGGAAGGGGCGGGGAGGAGCTGGGGGTGTGGGGTTGGGAGTTTGGATTTGGGGTTTGGAATTTGGATTTGGGGCTTGGGATTGGGGTTTGGAGTTTGGATTTGGGGTTTGGAGTCTGGGATTTTGGGTTTGGGGTGTGAGATTTGTGTCGGGCAGCTGAAAGCAATGGGGACAAGGATGGCCGGGATTGGGATGTGGGCTCGCCTCATACAGGGAATAAACGGGAATTTTTGGGGTTTTCTCTTCCTGTGCTTGTTCTTCCTGGCAATCATTCGGGATTTTTCCCAAGCAGAGGGGACCGGGAGGGATGGATGACCCCACAACATCCCGCAGCAATCCCCAAAACCTTACAGCCACCTCCTGCCGCTTTTCCTGGAACCGGGACAAACGCCACGGAATTAGGGCCGGGATTGGGTTACAAAACCGGCTCCTTACAAAACAAACCTTCCCCTGATCCTGATCCCTGATCCCAACAAAAATGAGGCCATTTGTGGGATTTTGCCCTGCGGGGCCTCCAGATGTTTCCCCCCCACCCCACAGCTGCCGTCCCCAGGTGCAAAACCCCATTCCCGCCCTCCCACCCCGCACGACCCCAAAAGAAACCCTTTTCCCGGCTCAGAGGGAATTCCCACATCCACGGGGCGCTTCCCGCGGCACGAGCCCAGCCCGGCCTGGCCAGGCAGGAGTTAAGCCGCGCCTAGCTAGGCTGGGGGAAGGGCAGGCCGAGCGCAGCCGGCGGCATAAAGAGAGGGCGGTTTTCCCTCCCGTCAGCTCTTTGGGGTTTTTTTTTCCCGTCCCCGTTTCCATGAAAAGCTCCCACTCCCGCCTGTCACATCAATCGCGGCCCCGCGCTAATTGCAGGGGGGTGGCGATGTCACCGCGCCGGGGGACACGGCGACAGCCGGGGCGGGCACGGGGCGGCGGGACTCGGTGGGAATTTTAAGGGGGATTTTTGGGGTTTTTTACCTTCCCTGGGGGTGTGCTGGGATGGAGAAGTGGGAATAAACGGGAATTTCAACGGGAATTTTGGGGGTTTCCCTTCCTGGGGATAACTGGGATGTGCTGGCTGTGGGTTCTCCTTGGGGAATCAAACGGGAATTTTGGGGTTTTCTCTTCCCTGGGATGTGTTGGCTGTGGGTTCTCTTTGGGAAATAAACCAGGAATTTTGGGATTGTCCATTCGTGGGAAATGCTGGCCATGGGTCCTTGGGGTGCACGGGGGTTTTGTCCCAGTTTGGGGCTGGAGAGGGGAAGGAGATGCCGGAATTGGATCCATCTCCAAATCCTGAATCCATCCCGCATTCCCTGCCCCAAATCCTGAATCCATCCCCCAAATCCTGAATCCATCCCCCAAATCCATCCCCCATTCCCTGCCCCAATCCCAGATCCATCCCCCATTCCCTGCCCCAAACCCCAAATCCGTCCCCCGTTCCCTGCCCCCATCCCAGATCCATCCCCCATTCCCTGCCCCAAACCCCAAATCCATCCCTCATCCCCTGCCCCAAATCCCAAACCCATCCCCCATTCCCTGCCCCAATCCCAGATCCATCCCGATCCCCTGCCCCAGATCCCTGCCCCAGATCCCTGCCCCAATCCCGGCTCCTGCCATCCCTCCCTGTCCCTCAGGCTGTGGGACAAAGCCACCAAGGGGTTTTGGGGACATTCCCGCTGCCACCCCAGCCCTGCCGGGTGCAGCTCCCAGCGATCCCGATCCCAATCCTGGTTTTATTCTGATTTTTCCCAGACTGAAGCGGGGCCGATGGAGCCTCGTGTGACCCCTGATCCCGGGCTTTGGGAACAAGGCCGGCCTTGTGCTGGGCCGGGATTTTAGGATTTGGGGATTTTGGGATTTCAGGAAGGGCTGTTCCTCTTCCAGCTCGTTAAGCAGCTGGGTGTTAATTAACCCCGGGAGAAGCGGCTTCCCGGGCTCTTCCATTTGGGATTTCTCCATCTCAGGGAGCTCCATGCATTGCTGAGGCCTGGCAAAATCACTCTGCTCCCATAAAACCCACCTGGCAGGAATGACATCCCCCAAATCCGCCTGGTGGGAACGGGATCCCCCAAATCCACCTGGCGGGAACGGGATCCCCCAAATCCACCTGGCAGGAACAGGTCTGGGTGTGACCCCACTGAGGGGCCGGGTGGCCGGCTGTGACCCCATTGTGGGGCTGGGTGTGACCCCACTGAGGGGCCGGGTGTGACCCCACTGCAGGGTTGTGCACCTCACCCTACAGGGACCGGGTGTGACCCCGTTTTGGGGCTGGGTGTGACCCCACTGAGGGGCCGGGTGTGACCCCACTGAGGGACTGGGTGTGGCTCCACTGCAGGGTTGTACACCTCACCCTACAGGGACCGGGTGTGACCCCGTTTTGGGGCTGGGTGTGACCCTACTGAGGGGCTGTGTGTGGCCCCATTGTAGGGCTGGGTGTGACCCCATTGTGGGGCCGGGTGTGACCCCACAGCAGGGCTGTACACCCCGCCCTACAGGGGCTGTGTGTGGCCTCATTGTAGGGCCGGGTGTGACCCCACTGAGGGGCTGGGTGTGACCCTACAGCAGAGCTGTACACCCCGCCCTACAGGGGCTGGGTGTGACCCCACAAGCGGGAGGCGATCCCTGGGGATTTCGGGATCCGGACCCGCCTCTCGCCGGGTGTGACCCTGCAGGGAACATTCTGGGGGCACTGAACGTCGCCCCCATCCCGAACCCCGCGGTCGGAGCCTTCCTCCCGCCTCTTCCTCCTCCCGCGGCCCGGGAGCTGCCGGAGGGAGGGAGGGAGGCAGAGGAGGAGGGAGGGGAGGAGGGAAGGAGCAGCGACCTTCTCCTCCCCGCTCCTCAAGTGCCTCCGCGGCACCTTCAAACTCGCCGTTGCCGCGGCAACCGGAGCTCCGGGCCGAGCTTTTGTTCCCAAAACCGCGGAGGAGGGAGCGGGGCAGGGCCGGAGCAGCGGGAGCTCCGCGGGGGCCGCTCCTTCCCCGGGAAGGGCAGAGCCTGGTGGGGCAGAGCTCCATCCCCGGGAGGGGCAGAACTCGGGGGGCAGAGCTCCATCCCCGGGAAAGGCAGAGCTCCATCCCCAGGAGGAGCAGAACTCGGGGGGCAGAGCTCCATCCCCGGGAAAGGCAGAGCTCCATCCCCAGGAGGAGCAGAACCCAGGAAGGGCAGAGCTCGGGGGGCAGAGCTCCATCCCCGGGAGGGGCAGAGCTCCATCCCCGGGAAGGGCAGCAGAACCGGGGGGCAGAGCTCCATCCCCAGGGGGGGCAGCAGGACCGGGGGGCAGAGCTCCATCCCCGGGAGGGGCAGAGCTCGGGGGGCAGAGCTCCATCCCCGGATCCCCGGGAGGGGCAGATCTCGGAGCCGGGGGCAGAGCTCCATCCCCGGGAGGGGCAGAGCTCCATCCCCGGGAGGATGGATCTCGGGGCCGGGGTCAGAGCTCCAGCCGGGCCCGGAGCACGGATCCAGCTGGTGGAGCGCAGGTCGCTCCGTGCGCTGAATTTTGATGGCGCTCCGGAGCAGAATTCCCTGGATCAACAGGGCCCCGCGAGGCCATAAATAAAATATCGCGGAAAAGAGGCCGGCAGAATTGCGGGTGGGCCGTGAGGCGCTGGATTGTCACCAAAATCAGCGCGGTTTTTCTGGAATTCTGGGTTTATCCCGTCCTGGGCTGGTCCTGCACGGGAGGGACCCCCCGGTTTGGGTCGGCACCGGCATGGATTTGGGATTTGAGGTTTCGGGAAGGAAACCCCGCTTCCCCCCGCCCCGTCATGGATTTGAGATTTCGGGAGGGAAATCCCTGCCGGCTCCCCAGTCCCCGCCGTTTCCCGGGGATATTTCTGAATTTAAACGTTTCTGGGGGGTTCGGGGGGATGAACACAAACGCAGCCGCCGGGAATTTGTGGGATTGGCGGAGCCCGCTTCCCTGGCACTGCCGGGAGCCCGAGGAATGATTAATCCCGGCCATCTGGCCTGGCCGCCAGCCTCCTCCTCCTCCTCCTGCTCCTGCTTTTCCTCCTCCTCCTCCTCCGCATCCCCGAGGCATCTCCCCCACACTCCCTGCCTCAGTTTCCCCACCTGTAGGCCGCGCTTTGTTCCCGGGGGGATGAATTCCTCCTGCCTGGGGAGGAAGGCCGGGGGGAGGAGGGGGAGGGGGAGGGGGAGCGCGGCCGCTCCGCTTCCAGAGGTTAATGGCTTTCCCTGGGCTCGGGATAATGGGATTCCGGGATCCCGCGCGTCCTCTCGCCTGTCGCTTCCCATCAGGTCCGCGCTTGGCTTCACCTTCAGCAGGACACCCCCTCCGCCCGCCTTTGGTGTTTATTTTGGGATCGCGGGGGTTTAACCCTTCCCTGGCAGCGCGGAGAGCTGGAATTCCTGGCCGGGAGTTGGGGATTCTGCCGGGATCCACCTGTGGGAGCGCCGGGCGCTCTGCGCTCCTGGGGTGCTCCCGTGGTGCCCAAAGCCGCTTTTCCACCAAAAAGGATGGATTTGGGCACGCTGGGCACGAACCAAACCCGCGGGGATGCAGGGAGCCCCATCCCAGCGCCAAGCTCCGGGAATTCGGGGTACATTTATTCCGGGGATAAATTCATTTTTGGAGTCTTCCCCTTGGGGATGCTCCCGCTCGTCCCTGGGCATTGCCCGCTCCAGCCCCGCCCGTGCCAGGCCTCCCGGCGGGATGAAGGCCGCTCCCTCCCCCTCCTCCTCCTCCTCCCCGGTCCCTTTGTTGTGCCGCTCCAGGTGGCCGCGGGTGGCGGTGCCAAAACGTCCTCGCGGATCAGAGCGCGGGCGGTGACATCGCCCGCGGAGCCGCCATCTGTCCCCGCCCGGCCCCGGGGACAGCGGCCGGGTGGGCGACAAGCGGGGTCACACCCCGCCGTGTCCCCGAGCGCGGCTTTGTGTCCCCGAGAGTGGCTTTGTGTCCCCGCGCGTGGCTTTGTGTCCCCTCTGGGCTGGAGCGGGGCCTCTCCAGGGCCGCGTGCGCGGGGGTGAGGCCGGGAAAAGCCGCCGGGATTCGGGGAATTTGGGGAGGTTTCCCCCTAAGACTGGACTCCTCGAAGGCTGGGAAAGGTCGGGAGCAGCCGGAGGGTGCCGAGCGCTTTCCCAAGGATTCCCGGTGTCCAAATCCAGCTGTGTCCCTGCCAAAAATACCTCGGGAAGCGCTGGCAAATTCCCGGCGCTGGGGCATGGAGCATCCCAACCCTCATTCCCAAGGCACGGCCACGGCTCTCCAGGATCCCATCCCCATCCCAAAGCCGGAGCACAGGGAGACCCCGCTGCTTCTCCAGCCTCCCTGGGAAGCAGGAATGTGCTGCTGTGGAAAGGGAAGGGAGCTCGTTCCCGGAGGAGCAGCGTTGGGAAGGAGCTGCTGTCGATAAATCCCGGCGTTGGGATGGCGCTGGCAGCGCTGACCTTTGGAGAGCTGTCCCGAGGTGAGGCCACCGCTGGGGACAGGCCGGTGTCATTCCTGACAGGCCGGTGTCATTCCCAATGATGGATTGTGGATCTGGGGGTGCATGAGCTTCCCGCTGTTCCATAAAAGAGGGAATTCCAGCTTGGGAAAGGTGTTTGAGGGTGAGAGATGGACACCAAGTGCCTTCCTGAGATCTGAGTCCCTCACAAATCCCAAATTCCCTCACAAATCCCAAATTCCACGTTTTATTCTGAGAAATGGATGGATCCATGGATGATGGATGGATCAGGGTTTCTGGGATGCAGACCCCCCTCCAGTCTGGATGACCATCCTGGCACAGAATTCCCAAACAATCCCACAGGAAGCTGTGATCTCCATCCCAACCCTGCCCCTCTGGCTGACACCGGGACGATCCCAAACCCACCACGAACTCCCTGGAAAACCCAATCCCACCCTTCCTCTACCTCCCCCAGGCGCCTCGATCCCAACTGGGACCATCCCAAGCGTGCGATCCTGGGAATGCCGAATCCCACGGCTGGGAGCGACAGGGACAAGGACAAGGCCGGGGCTCTTTGGAGCTGCCACCCCCTCCCCACCCCTCAGCGGGGTTGGATCCCGCTTTTATCCCTTGGAAATGTTTTCCCGAGGCTCTGGAAAAAGCAACGCCGCAAATCCGTGGCTTTTCCGGGAATTTCAGCACGTGCCGGTATTCCCAGGAAAGCGGAGGGGGGCCGGGAGCGGGGGAAAGGCCAGGCTGCTTAACCCCGGTGACAAATGTCCATCTGTCCCCGTCCCCGGGGGCGGCCCCGCTTTTCCCGGGAACCGCGGCCCGGGGAAGGGCGGGATGCGCCGCCAGCCCGATCGATCTCATTTCCACATCCCCAAATCCCCTCCGCCGGCAGAATTTGGGGATGGAGCGGCTCTGGAATGAGGAGGGAAAAGGGGGATTCGCGTGATGAATTATTCACGGCGCCCGGGATTAATCCCGGCGCTTCCAGCTGGCGCTAAATTATCGCTCCTGGTCATGCGGGAAAACGCCTTTGGAATTCATTTCCCTGATTATTGTTTGGATCTGAGAGCTGCCAGGGGCTGTTTTTTTTAGGATTTTTTTTTTCCCTCCTCTTCCTCAACCTCTCTCATTCCCCGCTGCGCCTTCCCGTAAGGGATGGAAGAGCTGCGAGAGGAGACGAAAACCAGGGAAGCAGATCTGGGTAATTTATCCGGAGCGATGGAAATGAGGGAGGCAATTCCTGCTGAGCGGGGCCACGGCTCCCCGCGCCCTGCCTGGGGCTCGGGACTGGCCAAGGGAAATCGGGATTTTCCAAGGAAAAAGCCTGATTTTCCAAGGGAAATCGGGATTTTCCAAGGAAAAAGCCTGATTTTCTAAGGAAAGTCACGGTTTTCCAAGGAAAAATCCTGATTTTCTAAGGAAAATCACTATTTTCCAAGGAAAAATCCTGATTTTCCAAGGAAAGCCACGGTTTTCCAAGGAAAAAATCCTGATTTTCCAAGGAAAAATCCTGATTTTCCAAGGAAAGTCACTATTTTCCAAGGAAGGTCAAGATTTTTCAAGGAAGGTCAGGATTTTCCAAGGAAGGCCACGATTTCCCCTGGATCTGGGGATCCCACAATCCCAGAACTGATGAATCCCACAATCCCTGGATTTGGGGGCCCCACAATCCCAGAACTGATGAATCCCACAATCCCTGGATTTGGGGGCCCCACAATCCCAGAACTGATGAATCCCACAATCCCTGGATCTGGGGATCCCACAATCCCAGAACTAATGAATCCCACAATCCCTGGATTTGGGGACCCCACAATCCCAGAACTGATGAATCCCACAGCCCCAGGACTGATGAATCCCACAATCCCTGGATTTGGGGACCCCACAGTCCCAGGACTGATGAACCCCACAACCCCTGTGGGGTTGGTGAAAACCCCAGAGCCCCCGCACCGTGACGAGCAAATCCCAGCAATGTTATCCCAGGCGCACCCCTTGGAAAAGGCACCTCAACATTTCCCTTTTCCATCCTTTTCCCCTCTTTTCCCTCAGCCCCCGCGCTCTCCCTCCGGAGAACAAAAGCCTTTGACATCTGCGGGAGACAAAGAAATCAAAGACTTGAGCAAAACGCTGCTGTTCGAGCGAATTAACGTCGGCAAACTCCACCTTTCCCAGGTTTTATTCCATTTTTTTCCCCCCAGGGGAAGCAGCCCATTTCCTCCTCCCTCTCGCCGCTCCTCTTTTCCCTTTATTTTTCTTTTTTTTTCATCCCAAATCCGGCGTTTCGCCCCCAAAAAGCTGAGATGACCCCCAGGGGATGAATCCCGGGAATGCCGAGCCCGGAGAGCACAAATCCCGAGGGGTTTGTTCCCATCCCAGATTTAATCACCGGCCGCGTTTTAGGCTCGGTTTAACCCAGCCCGACCTCGCTCGGCGCCCTTAATTTGACACCCGCGACCTTTGGGGTGTCACCGACCCGGCAGCGTCACCCGCACGGGGCTTTGGGGACACGCAGAGCCTGGAAAAGCGCGGAAATCAGGGAAAAGCTGCTGATGGCGCTTAAACAGCTTTAATTGATGGGAGCGCTGCGCTGAGAGCCCCGCCGGAGCCGCGCCTGGCGCCGCTTGTCGCGGATTGTCACCGCGCCGGGCGGGAGCTGCCACCGGGCCAGCCCCGGGCCGGCCCAAAGCACCGCGAGCGGCCCCGGGCCCGGGCTCGGGGTGCCCGGGCTTCAGCCAGCACCGAAACTGGGCGTTTTAACCCCAAAATCGCGGGGGAGGCACCGGGGAAAGGTTTGGGTTGGAAAAAACAGAATTGGGGTTTTTATCCTCAAATCATGGCGGGGAAAGGGTTGGTTTGGGGAGGTCCAGAATTAGGGGGTTATCCCCAGAAAAAAGGGGGGTTTGGGTGTCCCAGAATTGGGGTTTTGGGAGTCCCAGAATTGGGGGTTTTATCCCCAAATCAGGGTGGGGAAAGGTTTGGTTTAGAGAGTTCCAGAATTGGGGTTTTTATCCCCAAATCATGGCGGGGAAAGGGTTGGTTTGGGGAGGTCCAGAATTAGGGGGTTATCCCCAGAAAAAAGGGGGGTTTGGGTGTCCCAGAATTGGGGTTTTGGGAGTCCCAGAATTGGGGGTTTTATCCCCAAATCAGGGTGGGGAAAGGTTTGGTTTGGAGAGTTCCAGAATTGGGGTTTTTATCCCCAAATCATGGCGGGGAAAGGTTTGGGTTGGGGATCACAGAACTGGGGTTTTTATCCTCAAATCATGGCGGGGAAAGGTTTGGTTTGGAGAGTTCCAGAATTGGGGTTTTTATCCCCAAATCATGATGGAGGACATGGTGAAAGGTTTGCTTTAAGGAATTCCAAATTTGGGGTTTTGTCCCCAGGAAATGATTGGTTTGGGGATCCCAGAATTGGGTTTTTTATCCCCAAATCACGGTGGTGAAAGGTTTGGTTTGAGGATTCCCAGAATTGAAAGGTTTGGTTTTAGAAATCCCAGAACTGGGGTTTTGTTCCCAGGAAATGTTTGCTTTGGGAACCCCAGAATTGTCCCTAGGACAGGTTTGGTTTGGGAAATCCTGGAATTGGGGTTTTGTCCCCAGGAAACCTTTGGTTTTGGGATCTCAGAATCGGGGTTTTGTCCCCAGGAAATGTTTGGTTTGGGAATCCCAGAATGGGGGTTTTTTTCCCCAGGAAATGTTTGCTTTGGGGATTCCGGAATCGGGTTTTTTTGCCCCAGGAAATGTTTGATTTGGGAATCCCAGAATCGGGGTTTTTTTCCCCAGGAAATGTTTGGTTTGGGGATCTCAGAACTGGTTGTTTTTTGTTGTTTTTTTTTTTTTTCCCCCCAGGAAATGTTTGCTTTGGGAATCCCAGAATCCCGCACTGGCTCGGGCTGGAAGGGACCCCAACCCCCGCAGTGCCACCCCCGGGCACAGCCCCCTGCCCTGTCCCCGCTGTCCCTCCTCGCCCGTCCCAGGGACCGCAATTCCTCCCGCAATTCCCCCCGCCGGGAAGCATCCCTCCAACCCCGCCCGCGTGACTGACAGCTGTCAATCAGGCGGGGCGGCTGCGGCAGGAGCCGCGATGTCTTTGTCAGGAGGCCCCCGGGAGCGCTCGGGGCAGCGCTAATTGAATTAATTGAATTAGGGCCCGGCCCGGCCGCAGCTGCGCCCCGGTGACCGCGGGAGCCGCGGGAATTGCGGGAATTGCGGGAATTGCGGAGATCGCCGCGTCCGCACCGAACCATCATGGGCTTAATGAGGCGGGCACGGAGCGGCTGCCGGGCCGCTCCCGGTGATCCCCGGGGCCATTCCCGGTGATCCCCGGGGCCGCTCCTGCGGCCATTCCCGGGGCCACTCCCGGGGCTGCTCCCGGAGCCACTCCCGGTGATTCCCGAGGCTGCTCCCGGGGCCATTCCTGCGGCCATCCCTGGCTATTCCCGACCATTCCCTGGGCCATTCCCGACCATTCCTGGGGCCATTCCCAGAGCCATTCCTGGGGCCATTCCTGGTCGTTCCCGGAGCCATTCCTGGAGCCATTCCCGGGGCTGCTCCTGCGGCCATTCCCGGGGTCGTTCTCGGAGCCATTCCCAGAGCCATTCCTGGGGCCATTCCTGAACATTCCCAACCATTCCCGGGACCATTCCCGGAATCATTCCTGGGGCCATTCGGGCCATTCCTGGCCATTCCCAGAGCCATCCCTGGCCATTCCCGACCATTCCCTGGGCCATTCCTGGAGCCATTCCTGGGGCCATTCCCGACCATTCCTGGAGCCATTCCCAGAGCCATTCCTGGGGCCATTCCTGGTCGTTCCCGGAGCCATTCCTGGAGCCATTCCCGGGGCTGCTCCTGCGGCCATTCCCGGGGTCGCTCTCGGAGCCATTCCCAGAGCCATTCCCGAAGCCATTCCTGGAGCCTTTCCTGGAGCCATTCCCGGGGCTGCTCCTGCGGCCATTCCCGGGGTCGTTCTCGGAGCCATTCCCAGAGCCATTCCTGGGGCCATTCCTGAACATTCCCAACCATTCCCGGGACCATTCCCGGAATCATTCCTGGGGCCATTCCCAACCATTCCTGACCATTCCAGGAGCCATTCCTGGAGCCTTTCCCGACCATTCCCGGAGCCATTCCTGGTCATTCCCAACACCATTCCCTGAGCCATTCCCAGACCCATTCCCGAAGCCATTCCTGGAGCCTTTCCTGGAGCCATTCCCAACTATTCCCAACCATTCCTGACCATTCCCAACCATTCCTGACTATTCTAAACCATTCCTGGCCATTCCTGGAGTCCCAACACCATTCCCTGAGCCATTCCCAGACCCATTCCCGAAGCCATTCCTGGAGCCTTTCCTGGAGCCATTCCCAGCTATTCCCGACCATTTCCAGAGCCATTCCTGGAGCCATTCCCAACTATTCCCGACCATTCCTGGCCATTCCTGACCATTCCCGAAGCCATTCCCAACCATTCCCGACCATTCCTGACCATTTCCAGAGCCATTCCCGACCATTCCTGACCATTCCTGACCATTTCCAGAGCCATTCCCAACCATTCCCGGAGCCGCTCCAGAGCCATTCCCAACTATTCCCAACCATTCCCGACCATTCCTGACCATTTCCAGAGCCATTCCCAACCATTCCCAGAGCCGCTCCAGAGCCATTCCCAGAGCCTTTCCTGGAGCCATTCCCAACTATTCCCGACCATTCCTGACCATTTCCAGAGCCATTCCCGACCATTCCTGACCATTCCTGACCATTTCCAGAGCCATTCCCAACCATTCCTGACTATTCCAAACCATTTCTAGCCATTCCTGGAGTCCCAACACCATTCCCTGAGCCATTCCCAGACCCATTCCCGAAGCCATCCCCGAAGCCATTCCCAACTATTCCTGACCATTCCTGACCATTTCCAGAGCCATTCCCAACCATTCCTGACTATTCCAAACCATTCCCGACCATTCCTGGCCATTCCTGACCATTCCCGACCACACCCCCCCTGACCATTCCTGACCATTTCCAGAGCCATTCCCAACCATTCCCGGAGCCGCTCCAGAGCCATTCCCAACTATTCCCAACCATTCCCGACCATTCCTGACCATTTCCAGAGCCATTCCCAACCATTCCTGACTATTCCAAACCATTCCCGACCATTCCCGACTATTCCAAACCATTCCCGACCATTCCCGACCATTCCCGACCATTCCTGACCATTCCCGACCATTCCTGACCATTTCCAGAGCCATTCCCAACCATTCCCAGAGCCGCTCCAGAGCCATTCCCGGAGCCATTCCCGCCGCTCTATCCAGGCTAAGCCAGGCCCAGGCCCGGCTCAGAGCCCCCCAGGGCCCCGTGGCGGCTGGCCGGGCTATCCCGGGATATCCGCGGATCCCGTGCCGGGCCGGCCCCACGCCGGGCCCGCGGCCATTCCCTCCGCTCCCTTTATCCCATTAGGCTCGCTCCCGCTTCCCGCCTAACCCGATTAGGCCGAGCCCAGCAGAGCCGGGCCGGAGAGGGAAATGAGGGCCCGGGAAATCGAGTTAGCGCTGCCGGCAGCGTCTGGCACGGCTCCGGCACGGCCGGGGGGGCACCCGGGAGAGCCCCGGGGCCGGGGAGCTGCTCCTGCTCCTCCTCCTCGGACCCACAAAAGCCCTGAGCCCCAAAACCCCGAACCCAGAGCTCCTCCCCGTCACGCCAGCGCTGTTTTGGGAGCCGGATTTTGGGGGAAAGGGGACATCAAGCTCAGCCCCCCAAAACCTCCCTCATGCTGACCCCCAGCTCCTCCCTGTCCCTCCGGTGGCGTTTTGGGAACTGGATTTTGGGGGAAAGGGGACATCAAGCTCAGCCCCATGCAAACCCAGAGCCCCCAAAACCTTCCTCGTGCTGACCCCCAGCTCCTCCCTGTCACTCCGGTGGCGTTTTGGGAACCTGGATTTTGGGCTCACTCACCCTAGACCCCAAAATTTTCCTGGTGCCCACACACAGCTCCTCCTTGCCACTCCCAGCAGCATTTTGGGGACCTGGATTTTGGGGGGAAGGGCACATCAAGCTCAGCCCCATCCAACCCCAAACCCCCAGCTCCTCCCCGTCACTCCCAGTGGGGCATTTTGGGGACCTGGATTTTGGGGGGAAGGGCACATCAAGCTCAGCCCAATCTTCACCTCACACCCCCAAAACCCAAAACCCCAAACCCACACCTCCTTCCATCACTCCAGTGGTGTTTTGGGGACCTGGATTTTGGGGTCCCTCACCCTAAAGCCACAAAACCTTCTTGGTGCCAACCCTCAGCTCCTCCCCATTGCTCCAGTGGTGTTTTGGGGACCTGGATTTTGGGCTCCCCCACCCTGGACCCCAAAACCTTCCTGGGTCTGACCCCCAGCTCCTCCCTGTCACTCCCAGTGGCATTTTGGGGACCTGGATTTTGGGGTCCCTCATCTGGAACCCCCAAAACATTTCCTGGTTCTCAGCCACAGCTCCTCCCCATCACTCCTGTGGTGTTTTGGGGACCTGGATTTTGGGCTCCCCCACCCTGGACCCCAAAACCTTCCCAGTGCCCACCCACAGCTCTTCCTTGTCATTTCAGTGCCTTTTAAAAATTTTTTAGTGTCCCCTTCATCCAAAATCCAGGTCCCCAGAACGCCATCTGGAACCCCCAAAACATTTCCTGGTTCTCAGCCACAGCTCCTCCCCATCACTCTCAGTGGGGCATTTTGGGGACCTGGATTTTGGGGTCCCCCACCCTGGACCCCAAAACCTTCCTGGGTCTGGCCCCCAGCTCCTCCTGTCACTCCCAGTGGGGCACTTTGGGGACCTGGATTTTGGGGGAAGGGGACATCAAGCTCAGCCCCATCCTCATCTCAACCCCAAAAACCCAAAAATCCCAAACCCACAGCTCCTCCCCATTGCTCCAGTGGTGTTTTGGGGACCTGGATTTTGGGCTCCCCCACCCTGGACCCCAAAACCTTCCCAGTGCCCACCCACAGCTCTTCCTTGTCATTCCAGTGGCTTTTTAAAATTTTTAATGTCTCCTTCATCCAAAATCCAGGTCCCCAGAACGCCACGGGAGCGATGGGGAGGAGCACGATCCCAGGAAATCATTTCCGTGGGTATTTTCTCTTTTCCAGCCCAAATTTGCCAACAGGATCCCAGGATTGTTTTCCATGGATATTTTCCATTTTCCAACCCAGCCGCTGTTGGGATGAACATTTTCCCCCATCTCCGGCCCTTTTCCCCCTGTTTTTCCCCTGTTTTTTCCCCTGTTTTTTCCCCTGTTTTTTCCCCTGTTTTCCCCCTGTTTTTCCCCCTGTTTTCCCCCTGTTTTCCCCTTGGTTTTCCCCGTTTTTTTTTTTTTCCTATTTTCATCCTGTTTCCCCCCCTGTTTTTTCCCGTTTTTTCCCCTGTTTTCCCCCAGTTTTTCCCTGGTTTCTCCCTATTTTTCTCCTGTTTCCCCCCTGTTTTTTCCCGGTTTTTCCCTGTTTCCTGCCCTCCCGCCTGGAGCAGGAATTATTGTCACTGCGCCGCTGCCGCCTGGCAGAGCCATCTCCTGCCAGCGCCGGCGTAATCGGGAGTGACACCCTGATCATGGGGACACGCCACCCCCGGGGCGGGGACAGCGCGGGGACAGGAGCGGCGACAGCGCGGGGATCACAGCCCAGGGACAGCTCGGTGACACCTCGGGGGATCACAGCTCGGGGACACCTCGGGGATCGCAGCTCGGGGACACTTGAGGGACACCTCGGGGGGTTGTGGGGACACGCCAGCCCCGGGGCGGGGACAGCGCGGGGACAGCGCGGGGACAGGAGCGGCGACAGCGCGGGGACACCTCGGGGATCACAGCCCAGGGACAGCGCGGGGACAGCTCGGTGACACCTCGGGGGTCGCAGCTCGGGGACAGAGCGGAGATCACAGCTCGGGGACAGCTCGGGGATCGCAGCTCGGGGACACTTCAGGGACACCTTGGGGGGATCACAGCTCGGGGACAGCTCGGGGATCGCAGCTCGGGGACACTTGAGGGACACCTCGGGGGGTTCACAGCTCGGGGACAGAGCAATGACAGCTCGGGAGCACCCCGGAGACACCGCGGGGACATCTCGGGGACACCCTGGGGACATCTCGGGGATCACAAAATGAGGACACCTCGGGGACACCGCGGGGACACCTCGGGGATCAGAGCGTGGGGACACCCGGGCACAGCCCAGGGACAGCCCGGGGACACCCTGGGGACATCTCGGGGATCACAGAATGGGGACACCTCGGGGACACCGCGGGGATCAGAGCGTGGGGACACCCGGGCACAGCCCGGGGACAGCTTGGGGACACCTCAAGGACACCCTGGGGACATCTCGGGGATCAGAGCATGGGGACACCCGGGCACAGCCCGGGGACAGCTTGGGGACATCTCGGGGACATCTCGGGGATCACAGCACGGGGACACCCCGGGGACACCCTGGGGACATCTCGGGGATCAGAGCATGGGGACACCCGGGCACAGCCCAGGGACAGCCCGGGGACACCCTGGGGACATCCCGGGGGTCACAGCTCGGGGACACCCCGGGATCACAGCGCTGTCACTTCTCCCCCGGCGGCCGCTCCTGATCAAGCCCCGCTCCCGGCGCTGCCCGCGGCTCCCGCTCCTCGGGGATCACAGCTCGGGGACACCCCGGGGATCACAGCGCGGGGACACCTCGGGATCACACCGCGGGGACACCCCGGGGACATCCCGGGGGTCACACCCCGGGGACACCCCGGGATCACAGCTCGGGGACACCCCGGGGACACCCCGGGATCACAGCGCTGTCACTTCTCCCCCGGCGGCCGCTCCTGATCAAGCCCCGCTCCCGGCGCTGCCCGCGGCTCCCGCTCCTCCGGCTCCGGGAAAAACGACAAAAATGCTCTGAAATCATTAAAAATTAATTTAGAATTAAATCATAACGCGGGAAGTGGCGGCTCCGCTGCGCTCCCCGAGCCCCATTTGGGATTTTGCCCCCAATCCTTTACCCCGATCCCAAATTTCCCTTTTTTCCCTGCCCGTGTTTTCCTGTGATAAACCCGCGGGATCTGCTCCTTAATGGCTTCATTAAAAAGGACAGAAATACACTAAAAATATAAAATAATTTAAAAATGGGAAATCGCCATCCCTCTTCTGGCTTTGGGATTTTCCCCACCCCGATCCCAAATTTCCCTTTTTTCTGCCCGTGTTTTCCTGGCACAAATCCTCGGGATCTGCTCTTTAATGGCTTCATTAGAAATGAAAAAAAATACGCTAAAAAAATTTAAAATAATAAAAAAATAGGAAATCGCGTCTCCCTGATCCCATTTTGGGATGATTCCCCCCAATCCTTTTACTCCCCTGATCCCAAATTTCCCTTTTTTTCATTTTTTCCCTGCCCGTGCTTCCCGGCCTCTCTGGGAATAAATCCTCGAGATCTGCTCCTTAATGGCTTCATTAAAAAATAATAATAACAAATATTTAAGTAACCTAAAAATAAAATTTAAAAAGGGGGAAATGGCGGCTCCCGATCCCATTTTGGGATTTTTCCCCCCAATCTTTTCCCTTCCCCCACCCCGATCCCAATTTCTCCCCTTTTTTCCCTGCCCGTGTTTTCCTGGGAATAAACCCTCGGCATCTGCTCCTTAATGGCTGCATTAAAAAATTTAAAAATACCCTAAAAATAAAATTTAAAAAAGGGGAAATCGCGTCCCCCTGATCCTGATTTGGGATTTTTGCCCCAATCCTTTCCCCGCTCGATCCCAAATTTCCCCTTTTTTCCCTGCCCGTGTTTCCCGGCCTCTCCAGGGATAAATCCTCAGGATCTGCTCCTTAATGGCTTCATTAAAACATGAAAGAAAACACCAAAAAAATTAAAATAAAATTTATAAAAGGGGAAATGGCGGCTCCCAAATCCCGATTTGGGATCTTTCCCCCCAATCCTTTCCCCCCTCGATCCCAAATTTCCCTTTTTTTCCCTGCCCGTGTTTCCCGGCCTCTCCAGGGATAAATCATCGGGATCCGCTCCTTAATGGCCTCATTTAAAAATTAAAAATACACTTCAAAAAACCCAAAAAAAAAAACCAAAAAAAAAACCAAAAAAAGAGGAAATCGCGTCTCCCCGATCCCATTTGGGATTTTTCCCCCCCGATCCCAAATCCCCCTTTTCCCCGCCCGCCTTTCCCGGCCTCTCCCGATGAATAATTTACAGCAGCACTTAACGATCACGGGGGCGGATTTTTGCTGCAGCCTCTTCAAACATTTGTTCTCCTCCTCCTCCTCCTCCTCCTCAGATGATGAAGGATGAGGATGAGGATGAAGGTGAAGGATGAAGATGAGGATGAGGGGATGGAGCACGGGGAGAAGGTGCGGCAAGGGGAGAGGGTTCTCTGAAGGGAGAGGGGAAGAGTGAGAAGGAGGAGGAGGAGGAAGGAGGGAGCGGGGGAGAGGAGAGGGGTGAGGGTGAGGATGGGGATGAAGATGAGGATGACGATGAAGGTGTAGATGATGATTAAGATGATGAAGGCTGGGGATGAAGATGAAGGATGACGATGAAGGTGTAGATGATGATTAAGATGATGAAGGCGATGATGAAGGATGAGGATGAGGATGAAGGTGAAGGATGAAGATGAGGCTGATCTTCCAGCGCCATCTAGCGGCCGTGCGCGGCGGGAGCGGCTCATCCCGGGAATGGCGCTTTGGGGTCGGGATGGGACCCCCGGAATGGGGGAAGGGGGTGGGGTGGGGACCCCGGAATTGGGGAATGGGGTCGGGATGGGAACCTGGAATGGGATCAGGGTGGGAACCCCGCATTTGGGGAATGGGGTCGGGGTGGGAACCCCCCGTCTCCCGGGAACAGCCGCTTTGGGGTCGGGGTGCCGTCCCGGTTAATTAAAGGCTCCCGTTAATGAGCTGACGTCACCCGCGGTGTCCCCGCTGGGCTGGGACAGGAAAAGCCACCGGAACTCGGGGACAAGGCTGGGACAGGGGACAGCGGGGCTGGGCACGGACCCCGAGCCTCAGGAGGGATTTGGGGGGACCCCGGAACACGATTTGGTCCCAGGAGGAATTTTGGGGTGATCCCCTCCTTATGGGGCTGCGCTTTTTTTATTTCCCATTTTCCTCCTTTTTTTCCTTCTTTCCTTCTCTTTCCCTTTTTTCTTCCCCCTTTTTTCTTCCCCCTTTTTTCTTCCCCCTTTTTTCCTCTTGTCCTTTCATTTTTTGTCCTTTCTTCTTTACTTTTTTCCTTTTTTTCTCCTTTCATTTTCTGCTTCTTTCCTTTTTTCTATTTTCTTATTTTTTTCCTTTTTCCCCGGAATTGGGGAATGGGGTCGGGATGGGAACCCCGGAATTGGGGAATGGGGTCGGGATGGGAACCCCGGAATTGGGGAATGGGGTCGGGATGGGAACCCCGGAATTGGGGAATGGGGTCGGGATGGGAACCCCGGAATTGGGGAATGGGGTCGGGATGGGAACCCCGGAATTGGGGAATGGGGTCGGGATGGGAACCCCGGAATTGGGGAATGGGGTCGGGATGGGAACCTGGAATGGGATCAGGGTGGGAACCCCGCATTTGGGGAATGGGGTCGGGGTGGGAACCCCCCGTCTCCCGGGAACAGCCGCTTTGGGGTCGGGGTGCCGTCCCGGTTAATTAAAGGCTCCCGTTAATGAGCTGACGTCACCCGCGGTGTCCCCGCTGGGCTGGGACAGGAAAAGCCACCGGAACTCGGGGACAAGGCTGGGACAGGGGACAGCGGGGCTGGGCACGGACCCCGAGCCTCAGGAGGGATTTGGGGGGACCCCGGAACACGATTTGGTCCCAGGAGGAATTTTGGGGTGATCCCCTCCTTATGGGGCTGCGCTTTTTTTATTTCCCATTTTCCTCCTTTTTTTCCTTCTTTCCTTTGCTTTCCCTTTTTTCTTCCCCCTTTTTTCCTCTTGTCCTTTCATTTTTTGTCCTTTCTTCTTTACTTTTTTCCTTTTTTTCTCCTTTCATTTTCTGCTTCTTTCCTTTTTTCTATTTTCTTATTTTTTTCCTTTTTAAATCTTTTTCCTTTTTTAATCTTTTTTCCTTTTTTCTCTTTTCTTTTTATTTCTTCTTATTTTATTTTCTTTTTTCTTTCCTCTTTTTTATTTCTTTTCTTTTCTCTTTTAATCCTTTTCCCCCCTCTTTTTTCTCCTTCTTTCCTTCTCTTTTCCATTTTCCCCTCCTTTTTTTTATCTTTCCCTTTATCTTTTCTCATTTCCTTTAATTTTCCCCTTTTCTTTTTCCTCTTTTTCTTTTTCTCTCTCTTTATTTTTTATTTTTTTTATCTTTTTCCTTTGATTTTTTCTTTTTTTTCATATTTTTCTTTTTTTCTTTTCTCTTTTCTCTTTTATTTTTTTCATTTTTTCTTTTTCTCTTTCTCTTTCTTTTTTCTTTTTTTTTATCTTTTTCCTTTGATTTTTTTTCATATTTTTCTTTTTTCTTTTCTCTTTTATTTTTTTCATTTTTTCTTTTTTCCTATTTTTTCATTTTTCATTTTTCATTTTTTCTTTTTTCTTTTCTTTTCTTTTTTTTCATATATTTCTTTTATCTTTTTTTTTTCATATATTTCTTTTTTCTTTTCTTTTTTTTTCTTTCTTTTTTTTTTTTTTTTTTTTTTTTTTTTTCATATTTTTTTTCTTCTCTTTCCCCCTTTCCTTCCCTTTCATTTCCCGACTCTTTGAGGCCGATCCCGAGCCTTATCTCTGCAGCGCAGGGAAATTCCAGCGCCCCTCAGATCCCACGGACCGCCGCTATCAGCAGCGCTCCCAATTAACGCCTGATCCAATTAACTCCGCCTGGCACCGGGATGAGAGAGTTCTCATCACATAAAGCCGGGGATGAGGGGAGAAACCGAAAAAATTCCTTTTTATCCCCCCGGGAGTTGGGGTTCCGCGGGAAAGCGCCGGGATTTCAGGGCTAGGAGGGGAAAACAGCGCTTTCCACACGGCTTTTTGTGGTTTCCCCCTGTTTTCCCAGGATTTTCCCCGTAATTTTTAATTCCTTTTTATCCCCCCGGGAGTTGGGGTTCCGCGGGAAAGCGCCGGGATTTCAGGGCTAGGAGGGGGAATCAGCGCTTTTCACACGGCTTTTTGTGGTTTCCCCCTCTTTGTCCAGGATTTTCCCCGTAATTTTCCCCCATTTCTCCTTTTTCCCCATCTTTCCCCTATTTCTACTCTTTTCCCCCCATTTCCCCCTAATTCCTCCACATTTATTCCACATTTCTCCACAATTTCCCTCATTTCCCCTTCATTCCTCCCCCATTTTTCCCTCATTTCCCCACTAATTTATTCCCCATTCCCCCCCCATTTTCCCTCATTTCCCCACTAATTTATTCCCCATTCCCCCCCATTTTCCCACATTTCCCCACTAATTTACTCCCCATTTTCCCACATTTCCCCCTCATTTCTCCCATTTCCCCATTCCCCCATTTTCTCCCACATTCTCCACCAATTTTCCCCTCATTTCCCCACTAATTTATTCCCCATTCCCCCCCCATTTTCCCTCATTTCCCCCTCATTTCTCCCATTTCCCCATTCCCCCATTTTCTCCCACATTCTCCACCAATTTTCCCCTCATTTCCCCCAATTCCCCCTCATTCCTCCCACATTTATTCAACATTTCTTCCCCATTTTCCACCCATTTCCCCTCATTCCTTCCCCATTTTCCCCAAATTCCTCCCCATTGTCTCATTTTCCCCACTTTGCTGAATTTCCCCCATTCTCCTCCCCCCATTTTCCACCCATTTCCCCCAAATTCCTCCCACATTTCTCTCCCATTTCTCCCCCATTTCCCCATGTTTTCCATCCCATTTTCTCCTATTTCCCTCCCATTCCCCCTGCTCTCCCCCCATTTCTCCATTTTCCCCATCTTTCCCCTATTTCCCCCCATTTCCCCCCATTTCCTCCATTTCCCCCTCATCCCTCCCACATTTATTCCACAATTTTCCCCATTTTCTCCCCATTTCCCCCACATTTCCCCATTCTCTCCTCATTCCTCCCCCATTTCCCCCAAATTCCTCCCCCATTTCCCGCCTCATTTCCCCCCCATTCTCACCCATTTTCCTCTCATTTCTCCCCCATTTCCCCCATATTCCTCCCCATTTCTCCATATTTTCCCCACATTTCCCCCATTTTGCTGAATTTCCCCCATTTTCCCCTCCTCCCCTCATTTCCCACCCATTTCTCTCTTATTTCTCCCACATTTATTCCACATTTCTCCCCCATTTCCCCCCCATTTTCCACCCCGTTCCCCCCCATT